>NC_053156.1:82366659-82666659 GCF_016835505.1 Polypterus senegalus | reverse complement strand
GGCAAAGCATGTTAATCATCTCCTTTTCTGGGAAGCATGATGGGTCTAAAAAAATACAAACTGTTGTCACAAGTGCTTGAACTGAAGAATGAGGTATTTTTTACTGTTCAGAACTAAGAGGAATTCAGCATGTCACTTGCAGATGATGCTTAGATTGCAAGAATGATATTTAGTTTATATCTTTGAACATTTAAACAGATTAGGGCAGAATGCAAGGAAAGGCTCAAAATATCTCATCTTCTACTGATAAAATAAAACGTTTTAAGAGTTAAATTAAGCTCATGGGTTACCTTGGTGAAGCATTTCAGTATGTTATTACATATTTCTACAACAGAGAATAAAGAGATCATGCCATTGATTTATGAGCATATTGAAGTACAGAAAATATATTTAGTTTTATTTTTTAAACTTGCATCCCAAACAATGTGTATATAAAATATGGATTGAGGAACTTATCAGGCCATTCAAAGCTCAGTCTCACAGAGGAACATAAATTATTCGAAATACATCATGATGACAATTTTAAATTCAAACATAAAGAAGTGCTTTTTGAGAAAGTATGGGTAGAAATGAAAAATGAACATCCTCACATTGAGCAAAAAAGCTCTGGTAATTCTACTATAATTTGTTATATCTTCTCTCTGTGAATTGGGATTTTCTGTTTTGCAAGTATAACACCTAACAAGAGAGAAAGGTTACAAACGATTAAAGAAGTAATGAAAGTATGTCCCACCAGTATTCTACCTAATATAGAAAGGATCTGTGAATCATGTCATGCCCAAATATCTCATTGTAAAGTTACAATCATAAATCAGGTTAGTCTGCTTTATTTATTTCATGGTTTCCAGTAGTCAATGTATATCTTGTGTCTGTAAAGACGTAATAAACTGTATACTGAGATTGATCAATGGTGTAATTATAAAGTGGACCTAAAGAAAATTAACTAGGGGTGCCAAAAAATAAAATAAAGATGGTACCCGTAAGCACTTTAACAAAAAGGTTAAAAAACTTTGCTCTAAACAGTGTTTTGGAGAAACACTTCCAATATTTTGCTGGAGCTGACAGGCTGAGCTTGTAGGATTTTAAAAGAGCAGCTAAATTGCAGACTCTTCAGTACAAAGTCATTAGCAGAACTATTTGCCCAGAACAAACTGCTATAACTAAATAATGAAAGAGGAAACATTCTTAACTAACAGCTATATGCTGATTAATTTGAGTGTCATAAGATGTCCAAGAATTATAAAAACATGTATTCCATTATATTTTCAGTTTAGCCAGAAACCTGCTTAAGGTTACATGCTCAGCTCCTGATACTTTGGTATTAATAAAGGAATCTTTGAATCACCCATGGCTTCAACTGATCATTTAATAAAAAGAAAACCCCTGCCAAAGGCATGTTCGCAAAATTCTGACAAATGTACATTGAAAGACTTATGATCAGTGATGACTGCTGCAAAACACTTCTAGGTCCTACGACTTTCAAACAATATAAACAAAAAAGGTACTGCGACAAACGGTGTGTTCTTGTTGTGCTAGTGAAACTTAGCAAGAAAACTTTAATAGAAACCGAGAGAAAATATCGAATAAACCAAAGAAAAAGGTGAAAATCAGGAAGTGTGATGGAACTTAACTAAAACCAAAAAAAAAGTAAAGAAATCAAGAACAGTCACAAGCAGACAATTTATAAAAAGATTTTTGGAATCCATTAACTTGGATAGGAAATGCTTCTTCTGATGATATTTTAAACCAATTGTATCGTCAACCAAAGGTTACAACCTCTGAGGGCACACCCCTATCAAAGCAGAGCATTTTCCTAATGAAACAGAAAGAATATGGCGGTGATGAAAATAACCAAAACAGCCAAAATAAATGAACAAAATCTAATGTATAGCTCCAATCATAAAGCTATTATCAGATTCAGATAAACAAAAAAATAAATAAAACAAATGCTCAGATTTGCAAAGAGGTGAGAAATACCACCGCAAAAAATGTAATCATCTAATCATCACAGTTCTAAGTTTGTTCTAAAAAATGAGGGTCTAAGAAATAACCTTGATCACTTGGCACTACAAGTCATGGCAGAAATAAAGAAATTAGGTGTTATTATTCACTGAAACCTCATTTCAAACCTTTCTCCTTACATTTCCAGTTGTAATCTTAAATCTTCAAACACTAGTTTACTCATTATCTCTAGACCTAAGCATAAGAGAAGTGGTAAAGTAACTGTTTTCTGTTATGTGCTAAAAATATGGAGTGCATTACGAATAAAGATGCACCAAGCAAGTACCATGGAACATTAAACAAAAAAACTCCTAATAACCCCACTCTTTTAATGTGGTTTTTCATAACTGCTTTATAGAGCCACTTCTTATAGATTATATTTGTACTGCAATATCATATATTTCATACTGTTGATTTGCAATCATTAGTAACCTCTGCTATTCTTTGTTTTCTTTTGTGGTTTTCAGCGGTTATCTCTTGCACCATTGCCGTCTGATCAAAGTATTCTGCAGCTGTCTGTGATGTTGTAAGGAATCTGTGCATTCCAACTTGTGATGAGTTCCTATGCATCGAATCATCTAGGAAGAAGCATAAAATCAATAAGGAACTACTTAAGCACATTTATTTCAGGTTGTGATGAATGGTCCATGGGTGTGGGCAAGATGGTGCCACTCCAGTGTTGGTTGCGGTAGCTTGGCCGATTGCACACAAGTGCAAAAGTGAGTGTATCAGTCAGGTCTCACACTCACGCTTTGGAGTGTGTGAAGGTTTGTAAAAGGTGCTTGCATGGGACAAGAAGGGGAATATAGGACAAGAACAGAAAGAGGAAAAAGGGGCAGAGATGAAGGTTAAAGATAAGAATGGAGAGAATGGCAGGAACGGATGAAGCTGGTTTGACACAGAGGGGAGGCAGGCAAATGGTATAGTGAGCCCCAGAAGAGAAGCATGTGGTTGATGCTCAAGTGGGCTGAGCATTGGAGCAGGATCAATCCAGGAAAGCCATTGGATTGCATAAGTGAGTAGGGCTCATAGGCTCCCCATGAAACCTCAATGGTTTGGCGGCAGGGACATGGGCCAGGGTAAAGGGTTGCTGGACGACATCTACTCATTCTGAGACATCTGAACAGGGTAAGCTGGGGAAATGTTGTGAGTTTTTAAAGAACTGCTTTCTGCCCTTGATCTTAACCTCATTTTTAATGGAATATTTAGTTGACTCACAGGTTTAACTGGATTATTTATTTATTGAAGAACTGGATGCACTGCACTGTTTAGACACTGGTTTGTTTTGATTTTGATAAAAAACACTAATCACTACTTACACCTTCCCCTTGTTGCATGTATGTGTCCTCATTTAGCTGGCTCCTCTCGATTATGACTATTGACAGTGGCAGGTTCAAGGGGCTCCTAAACGGAAGCGGAGCTAACCCATACCGTCACACAGGTAGAATGCTCAGGTAGGGTTGAGTGGTATTTTTGCCTTGGAATCCCTATAGATTTATTTTCTTGAGCCGGCACCTGGTGTTTTTATTTCTTTGTCCTCTGTGGCTATCTGACCATAGAACTGAACTTATCGTTAGAATCATTTAGCAATTTAAACCTCTAATTAAGGACTCAACTTTATTTGTTACGAGTTTTTTTGTATTACGTGTGTATTTATTTATTCTCATATATTATTTATTCATTTATATACTTTTTTCTAATGTATTATTTTTTGTTTTACTAGTCATTTTTTCTTTAATATCTTATAAAGATCTTTGAGCTACATTGTTTGTATGAAACTGTGCTGTAGAAATGAATGAGGTTATTATTTGCAATTTCTTAACACAGCTAACCTCACCTAATGGCAGAATAATATATATTAAAAAAATAAAAATGCAATTAAAATTATTACTAAATTGCAGGGATACACTAACAATAATTTAGCTCAAAAATCAGCTAAACTGCTAAAGAATCCCTGTAATGTGTAACACAGAAACCTAATGTAACAGATTTCCAATTTCCACAGCCAGTCCGTGTAGATAGCCCAGGGGAATAACACACGGTGCACCATAAGGAACAACCAAAGTATACAGGTATAAAACAGACAACAAATCCCTTTATTTTGTCTCTTCTATTACTAAAAGTTGGACTATTGTCACAGAGAATGGCAAGTGCAAAGATACAAACCTGCAATGATGTGGTGAATAAACTTCCACAGCGGGTAACAGTGACGCTAACTGCCTGAGCTACATAAGATGTTTTTTAACATAGAAGGATGATCACAACAGTTCTGCTGGGGCTAAGCTTTATAAATATTCAAGAAAAAAACAAACTGGAAAATATAGGGGCTCCAGACAAGACAGGCAATTAAACAATTAAGCTTGACACATCTGCGAGACAACTGAGACCATCAACACATCAATCATACAATTAGCACATAATAATGCATTTTTTAATTCGTCATGTTTTTCTACAAACTGTCAAAACAATGTGTGCTTCTCAAGCAGAAGGCAGCCCCAAGCTTCTTTGAATAATTTGTTGTCTTCATTGTATGACAGACTGAACACTAATGAGGATGGCAACACCCAAAATAGTCACATTTACCAATCAGGACCATTTGTAAACAGAAGACAAATTAAAATCTAAATTTTATTTAGAAATGTCTGTGTTGTTTTGTTGCCTGGGGGCCGTTCATCACTTCAGTCTTCACTGCTAAACCAGTACTGTATGTATTCCTATGCCAGAGCTCTCTCTGTCTGATGAAACATGTATACAAACAATCTATTTAATTGTAAGTCATGTTTAATAAAAGTGTACTAAAATACATACCATACAAACATAGAAATGTCTTCTAAGATGTTGGGATTTCTTAGATGTTGGAATCATTGTGGACATTAATAGTTTCACTTCATAAAATATGCAGTCTGGTTCGCATTACAGAGTTGTTGATAAATAACAAGATATGTAAGCTATTCAGAAACCTTTGTGATAAAATTGACTGTCACTGGCCCAAGATATGAGTAAATGTTATAAATATGACCAGTACTGGCCTTTTTCTATGATATGGAAAAATACAGTAAATTTTGGTTAAATCCTACATCGTTGTAAGATTTTCTACATACCTAACACTAAATTGAATTACTTAAGAAACTGGAAAGGTGAGTTTCTTTGTGGATTACTATTTCCATGTGTCTCTTGTCATGCATATGCTTCATTCAGTATAACAACTAGACATCCAAGATGCTCTCCCTATCTAATAAGTGTAGTAATAATAAAGATAGTTCTGGGTTACACAATTTTAGCCCTGATTTCTACAAGCAGCCCAATTGTTAAGACTAGCAACAAAATCCCCAGACTGGTGTCAAATCTCTGTGCACCAACACTCCTTAAATACAGGTAGCTGAATCCTGAGCCTTGAGGTGGTGCAGATGTCCCAATATTTTCCAGGCATGATTATCAGCACAAAAAGTCTTATAGTGTGAGCAAAGATAAGATAAGTTGTGAGAACAGCGATGAGCACTAACTAATGAAAGCAGAAAAGGAAACTACTCTTCTAGCTCCATTTTCAGAAAGTCACATAACATGAAATACAGTAGTTGTATCTTGCTTGTGTCTTTGTTAGATAGCATAGTTTCAGACAAATGCCTTGAAATATCTTGTAATTTGTAAACTTTGTCTATACCTCCTTATATACACACCTGTATAATGACATGACAACTGATCACAAATAGAATGTCATTTAATGTAAGTGGTTTTGGGTTATTTAAAGATGTGCAGTGTAGGTCCAGTACAAGGTGACATCTTTCTACCATGTTGCAGACTTAGAAGTGGAGGACCCCACTACAATCAATCAACAAAAACAGAAACTTAAACCTCAGCTCTGGACTAACGCTCACAGTAAATATCAATTTCAAATGTTTGAACTTGTATGGGTCCAAGAGTGCACAGGCAAGTTCAATACCTCCCATTACACTAAAAGTCCTCTGAACCAACAGCTTAAGGCTCTATCCTCCAGATTATTGCAACTGTCCTTTTGACAAATAAGAGACACTAAACTAAAATCTTAAGGGCTCCATTGTTTTTAGTTTAAATTGTAATTTTATAGCTTGGTTTAGAGATGAAAGAAAGATTTTAAGGTGGCCTATGGTGGTGGTTGGCATGCGTGTTACATAATTCAACCTTAAGAAAACTTAAGTGGTGCACATACATTTCATAGAAACAACACATTCATGTATCGTGTGCTAGCAAGAGTTAGTTATTGTTTGAAACCTCATCTAATGAAAGACTGAAGTCAAGGTCTTCCAAAGAGCTGAGAAACCTAGAGAATAAAACATAAAGCCCACTCTTGCTTTTAAACGTATAAGTAAAATCTCTCCATCTGAATTGAAAAACTTCACTTCAACTGTTAGGATGACAGGAACTTATTATTTCTATGTTTCATTGGCTAATGCTGACTTATTTGCTAAATTAGAAACTGTTTTTACTCTAAACAGAAAATAGTATTATATAAGTGTTGAGGCCTGATAGGTTATTAACTTTATAAATTTGGTTAGAAACATTAAACACTAATACCAATTGGTTACTACCTCTCCACTCTTAACTCCACAAACTACTTGTTCATATGTTGACAGCAGATTGTTAGAGAAACAGATTAGATAAACTTTTTTATTCCCAAAGAGAATCTTAGTTAAAAAAGTTGATTCTGCACAAAAACACTAAAGGTCCCCCCATTGTACCAGGTAGTTGAGGAAAAACCTTTTATATAAAGTATGGACCTGTAAACCATGCATGTAATAGACCGTGAATAGTACTTTTAAAGTGGTTTGATTTATTAAGAAGAAATAATCAAAAGGCAATGCCCCCTTTCAGAGAGAAATTTATATTGTAACATTCACAGACCTGTTAAATACATTTCAGGTTCATGGCGGGGGGAAAGAGTGTCCTTCAAAAGCCATCGTAGGTCACACCTACCCACACAGAGCTAAGCTGGGAACAATAATCAGTGTAACTTATGTCTACTGTTTGCTGTGGTGCACCACCTTGTTGCTGCAAAAATGTATTTAAATTGTTGTGTTATTTTAATTATTGATCTTATCTTTATATCAGGAATGGATGCATGAAATACCTTTCTACCGGCAGTGATGCTATAACACTGCGATTCTTCCATCATTCAAGATCTCTTTACTCCAGGTGAGGTATCTTACAGAGCAAAAATAGTATGTTAAACAAAAATTTTCTAAAGACCTGTCAAAGTCAAAATCAGTGTTGCAGTACAGATTGTTACAGGATGATATGATTGAAGAGGAGACAAACACAGACCCTGCTGCGAGCCCTGGTCTGCAAGCACATTCACTATCCGGCAGCAATAAAGCTCCTGACTTTATAGGAAGCAACAGCAAAAGCAAGAGCAGCAATGAAGATTTGTCATATTCACTCTACAAAACAATGGCTCATTGGTCATCTTCATACACAACCACTATACCAAATGACTATATGACATGACAGAGCACTGAAAATGCACCTTTTTGAGAAGTTTGTAACTAAGCTGGTGGAGGATACTCTTATGAACAGGGATTTTGTCATATTTGATTTAAATCTATTTCGATGTATTATCAATTTTACAATGTTGTTACCATGTTTCCCTGAAAATAAGACCTACTCTGAAAATAAGCCCTAGTCAAGATCGTCAGCTGAAAAGTAAGGCGTCTAAGGCCAGGTTTATACTTCACGCAATGCAATATGTGTGCCCGAAATATCCATTAAATTCCAAGGACACCTTGCCAAAATATCTCCAAACAGGATGTTTAATGGTAACATCCATCAATCTGGGGATGCGCCCATTCCAACTAGCATCGGCGCAAGACAGAAACGAAATCCCTGGACGGGGCATCAGTTCATTGCAAGGTGAATGCAAGCACAAACATACAGTAACGTCATTGTAGCTTCACCAAGTATCCAAACCATCATGTCTTTGGATGGAAAACTGAGCACACTGTGCAAACCCACCAGGAAAACAAGCAAACTCCAGGCAGGGATCACAAGGGATGTGACTCCCTGCGAGACAGCAGCACTACCACTCTGCCACCGTGCCACCCCATATGTGTAACTATTAACAGTATTCATTATTTAAATGAAATTAACACTTTATCTGTAAAATGTAACATACATACTTTAATGCATTTCATCATGAAAGTGATATCAAGTATAAATCTAAGAATTCTAAATGTGCAAAAAGCTGGAATATCACTGTAATGAGTGTATACCTTTAAGAAAACGTCATTACGTCATAACGTGTGTTGTTAGTGAGTCAGAAACACGACTAGCTGCTCTGTTCACATGTGCTCTGGGCCAAGTGAAAATAAAGTGACTCCTGAGCTCTGTTAAGACAAGTGTGTGTGTTCATTCAAAATCATTACAATCATAAATTTAACGTGTTCTGTGTGGCAGATTGCTGCTTGCCACTGCTGTCAGGTCAGGGGGAAGCCCCAGTAATTAACAACTGGGTCGGTGACGTTTACAACGGTCTACTTTAATGATAAAGTAAACTACGAGGTTAAAGTGGACATTTCGAGTTTAAAATTTCCACTTTAACCACAAAATAGACATTTTCTAATTATGTCCATATTTTTTTTTTCTCTGTGGCTTAAATACGTATTGTGTCATTACTTTAGGGAATATGCGACACTTAAATATAAAAGCAACATGAATATATTTGTATTTCGGCATTTTGCTTCAACACATCGAAGCAAGCATCAAACATCAAAGTACGCACATCGATCCTGGAGGATCCTAAAAGTAGCTGGAGTTGCAAGAAATTCCGTCTGAAATTCAGGGTTTGAATGTGGAGAGTTATGACGATATTCCAGAAGAAGATGATATGACTGTATTTGGATAAATGTACTTTTACAGTGAGGGCGGCACAGTGGTGCATTGGTAGCGCTGCTGCCTCACAGTAAGGAGACCTAGGTTTGCTTCCCGGGTCCTCCCTGCGTGGAGTTTGCTTGTTCTCCCCGTGTCTGCGTGGATTTCCTCCGGCTGCTCTGGTTTCCTCCCACAGTCCATAGACATGCAGGTTACATGCATTGGCAATCCTAAATTGTCCCTTGTGTGTGCTTGGTGTGTGAGTGTGCCCTGCGGTGGGCTGGCGCCCTGCCCGGGGATTTGTTCCTGCCTTGCGCCCTGTGTTGGCTGGGACTGGCTCCAGCAGACCCTGTGACCCTGTGTTAGGATATAGCGGGTTGGACAATGACTGACTGACATTTACAGTGCATCTTTTAGAGCAAAAATGAATATAAGACCCTGTCTTATTTTTGGGGAAACAGTATTTTTAATGTTTTTTATATTTTTTTGGTTATTGTTTGACATTCATTTTGTATAAGCTTTTAACCAAGACCACTGCTGTTTTTCTCTTTTGTGGTTGGTAATAGCATCCTGGATGCCACCATGTAGACCTCAGAAGTGAGTCACATAACGTTACCATACCTAGAGCATAAAATGTTGCAGCAGCCACTTCTCCATGTTGAGGCATCTCTACTCCATGGTTTGCTTATTCAAAAGACTTTCAGACTTTAGGGTTACTGAACTTTGCTTTTCTGGTTTATTTTTGAGTTTTTAGTTTGTTTTGCATTTTGGGCTTTGGATATTTGATCTCTGATTTTGTGCTGCTTACCTTTGCCTGTTTTGACTCTGTGCTTTCTCTCATTTCCTGGTCTATTGCTTTGTGATCTCCCATTACTGTCCTGGAAAAACAGACATGAGAGAAATGAATCCAAAAATGACAGTGGGTATCTATCAAACCATGTAGAAAATGAAGGAGAAAGTGAAATGCTTTGGTAAGAGCTGTAAGCATAAGTTAGTAAAAATGGACAGTAAAACTGAAAGTAAAATATTATTAGTACCCTACTCTACAATGTGAAACCCAAGCTAATATCCTGAATTGATAAGCTGTTACAAATCACAAGTGACACAGCTGAATAGGTAATAACCTTTGCAGCAGAGAAACAACAGTATATTTTATTCCTATGTGAATTTATGAGTGTTGTGGATGTGCCTTTTGTGTGTTACTAAGATATCCTATACCTACATGTTTCTAAAGACTAAGAAAAAGAAATGATGAGATAATTACAATTAAATATATTTTATTTTTAGGATTTTGTACTGTATATAAGAAGCTTCTCTTTAGAGACAAATGTGTGCGTCAAAGACTTAAAGTACAGAATGTTTTAAGTAATTTGGGACTTAAGATACATACTTAATGGCATAGGGATGTTACTAGAATATATCATTTATTTTTGTTTTGTCAGTCGTAAATTAAAATATAGATGTTATGTAATGAACCTAATAAAAGGAACTGTTCTCTTAAGAAAAATCAGTCTTGCTCTAGAGAACTCTCAAGTCTGTACTGTAAATGATAGTTGTGGATCCTAAAGTGCAAACAACAGTTACGAGGAGAAAAGACGTAATGGGACAGTCCCCTTTTATAAACTGGTTCTGAGAAAACAGATAATGTAAGACAGTCTTAACAGTAGAGTTCAGAAAAACGCCTGTAACTATCCCTCTAAATCCTCCTCCCCTGTGAATATCCAGTTCACAAAGCATTTTGGTAGGGTTGCTGATGATCGAGCTGATGGAAAATGAAAGTCAAAAAGTCCTGTTTTATACGTACAGATGCTTTACTTACAAACCAGGTATCTATGCTACAAGTATTGCTACTAACATATAATAATCACCAGAAAAGACATTTTAAACAACAAGGAAAACCCCATAGGTGGCTATGCTACAATTCTTCACTAAAATCCTAGGAGATGCCAGTAAGGTGAACCCAGAAACTGAGAGAGCATAATGTTTACCTGGTAAATGTTCTCTGAGGACTTTCATCCTAAAATTTGAAAAATTTCACAGAAAAAAAGTGTTCTTTTGGGCAATAACAAAACCTTTATCCTTTGCGACTTCTATGTGACAACTGTTGTAAAGAAGGTTGGATATAAGTAGCAGCTACATGCTGGGGACTCTGGTTTGGTCCTTTGTTTCCTAGCTAAGCTAAAGGGGTTTTTTGAAGGCTTCACCCTCAGGAGTTGAGTGAGAGATGAAGAGAAAAACCATAAAAAAAGATAACTTCTTAGTATTTTTAAAACCTAAATGGGATCTGTTTAAGAAATAATAGATATTTTAATAGACATTCTGAAGTCAGAAATTTAAGAAAGTAGAAGAATAGATCATTAGAACATTAGAACATTAGAACAATCTAGACGAGAACAGGCCATTCAGCCCAACAAAGCTCGCCAGTCCTATCCACTTGTTTCCTTCAAGAAAACATCAAGTCGAGTTTTGAAAGTCCCTAACGTCTTACTGTCTACCACACTACTTGATAGCTTATTCCAAGTGTCTGTCGTTCTTTGTATAAAGAAAAACTTCCTAATGTTTGTGCAAAATTTATCCTTAACAAGTTTCCAACTGTGTCCCCGTGTTCTTGATCTGCAAACTTTAAAAATGACTGCTATTAATATAATTAACATGTATTGTATATGTTAAATATGTCAATATGTTTAGTCATAATTATCCATAGTCTCAATCATTTGTAGTCATTTACCTGTCTGTCATTTATTCCATCTATAATTACTATCACCATAGTATATTCTTCTCTTTTCACTTTTGCATTACTAAAGAGTGTTTTACCATTACTACTACTGTCACCTTTTTATTATGCTCCTTACTTAGTCTAAACCAATCTTTTTCTACCTTTCTCCATCTATCTCCATTAGTATTACTGTATCTAAAATCTATTAGAGACCGTATACAAAATGTGAATGATGCCAAACTCCACTTGGACCATTTATGGGAATACATTTGCTTTTGCCTTTAATAAAATTGTCTGGTGTAACATCAGATGAAATGCGATAAAAATCCAGTTGTGTTATCCTACCACTGTTCATTCATCAGTTTATCTGGAACACTCCAAGCACACCTTCCATATCACAGTGAGAAAGCAATGTTTCAAACTGAAGCTAAAAGTAATTACATTTTCTATACAAGGAATGGTGTAAAGCTTTTTCAGAATCTGCAAGCGTTCATTAATGCTAGGCATCTTCTTAAACTTGTTTTTTCATTTGATATTTCAATAAAGGATTTGATTGAACTGTATATTGCTTATTTGTAATGTGGTCTATAAGTTTAATAAAAATAAAGCTAAAAAGATTTTTTTATTGCCTGCTTATGTTCATATACATTTTGTATATTAAGATAGGAGGGAATCCTTGTGTCAATCTTACACAATCAGAATAAACACCAATGAAGCCAAAAGCTACTGAAAAAACAAACTTTATTATACAGATTACCTAATAACAGCAATAATAACAATTTTATTTATAGTGCCTTACATATAGTACCTTTCCCGCGCTCAAGGACCGTACAGAAGAGTTGAACACAGAAAGAATTTAAAAGTACCTCCAAGTGTTCACTCCCTATCTACCAAGAGAGTTGGCTTATCTATTTTCCTACAGTATCACTCTGTCCTTTCACCTCTCATCTCTCCCTCCTTTACTTTTTCTTAATCACAATCCTTCAACTTTAATAATTTTATTTTTCTAGTCTGCAAGCTCAAGCCCAAATTCACGTGCCAACCCTGAGCTCAAAGGTCATTGTGATGGACTGGCATCCATTCCTAAGCTGGATCTTACTTTATGCCAACTGCTGCAGGACCAGCATTTTTAGGATTAATGCAACTTTTTATATCCTAATATTTTTGTCCCACACTGTGTGAAAAATTTCTGAACAAGAAGTAACTGATTAGTTTGTTGAGTGAGCACATCATTAAGTTAAGCTGGGTATTACACATTCCTCAGCATTCCCTTGGTTCAAATAGCCTCTTTTTTGTTCTAGTGAATTGAAATAAATGATTTTCCATCATCCCAAGTAAAATAAAATTGCAAAAACATGCCCTTCACCACACAGAAGCTAATCATCCTTAATATTTATGGACAATTAAATCTAGGTTATCAATCAACATGTAAATGGATTAAAATTACAAGGTCAAAACTTGTGAATTAAGTTGTTATAAGATTATACCTGTTGAAGGACGGAGAAAGAGACCTTTCTTTTCAGCAGAAAGACATTAAGCTAACAAGCTTCTGCTCAGAGGAAGGATAGAATCTGGCTAGCGTAAAAAGCTTTGCAAATAGTTTCAGGAGGTAATGGAGTCTTTAAAAACTCATTGCTCAGCAAAACTTTTAACAGCAGCTCCTGATGACATTAGAACAGAAACAAGAATATGATTCTGTGTTAAAAGAAACAAGTCAAACATAAGCCAGCTCTAGATAGTTAAAAACATGATTAATAACAGTAATTGTGGTTGGTTGTTAATGGAGTATATATCCTACCTCTGATTAACTGTTGTAACAGTAATATAAAATTGCACAGGAAAATTCAATTCATTCTTTTAATTCAGTTTTTTATATTTTCAACAATTACCTCTAATGGATGTATTGTTTCACTTTCTTACAACTAGATACTCATTGGTTTACAGAGTATTGGAAATGTTTCAATACTGGTTGATTCTTCATTGGAGGAATTGTTGTTACTTGTATGATATTGAGTTATATTGGATTATAATGTGACACTTTAGCTACTAAAAATGTTGTTAGATGATACAAAGTATTTTTCAGAAAAACACTGGTAATGCAGAGAAAGTTAGTTAGTAACATTTGTGGTTTTACCCTATTTTGCTTCTTGAGGACAGAGATAAAAGGATGATCAACAGAATCTATTCAGGTGCCACTCCACAGCTGATTCATCTTAACTATTCATGGCATGGTTTTTCTATGAGGAGAACAGGCAAACATTTCCATGCTCAGTTTTACTCGTAAAATTCAGCATATTTGCCAATGTCACAAGACTAAAAAAATAACCATGAGTGTATTATTGTAATATTTCCTTCTACTTACCCTTTACCTGTTTACTTCAAGGGTAAGTGTACTCATCAAGTTCGTTACCGGGTTGGTCTACTGTTGCACTTTAAGATTAACACACGCATACATAGCTATATGCATACACACAGAAACTCAACAGTGCCCCGTGAATGACACACACATGCTGATTAACCTCTAGCACTTTAAACCACGCAAGTGCTTTAGGATTAACACAGCCTGTCACTCTCTCAGCACTTCAAGAGACTTACTTATTATCGGCACGAACAACATACAATGTTGTAATGATATCTCAGTCCTAAATATCACTTTTGGTCTAAAGAATATATTTAAACAAACAAAGGCTCAGCACCCTTGACTATAGGCCATTTATCAGCCAAGAATGCCTTACATTATGTACTTTTCCCTACTATTGAGTGAAGCTCTTACTCGCAGCCTTAATAAACCTCGCATCACAGAGGTAATGGCAAATCTCCAGCTGCACCAGGTGCTCAAAGAAATCTAACTTATTACTCCAGTCACTCTAGACATAAAGATAAACCATAGAAAGTTAAAGCAGCATGGTATTTATTACAGGAATAATAATAATACCACTGGAACAAAGAATAATAGAAAATAGGACTGACAAAAAAAAGTCTGGATATAGATAGTCTTTAGAAAAAGTTTACGAAAAAGAAATGATGACAAGGATGAATGTTGCAAGCAGCTTGTGATCTAGCACTCGTAGTTATTCATGATGCTTTTCTGATGAACAGATGGAAACGGCTTCACGTTGACATTGCTCTGTTCTCTTCTGAAGTCTTGGTCCTTTCTTCTTCCTCCTTCCTTACTTACTATATTGCTCCTCAGACAAGGCATATTTATTCTAAAATTCTACCGGGGGGTTTTGAAAGGTGTGAGTGTTAGATATTCTGATTGGCTGTCTGTCAATATGATTAATTAATTCACTGTCCATTTTACCAAACAATAATTTTTTTTTTATATTCTCTGAAGTGTTGCTATGTCTTCCTTTCCCAGGCTGTAAAATAATTAGATATCCGTCCTTTCTAAGGTTATAAATAATTGATAGCCTGAGCCACCAGCATGTCTTCCTTTCTTTGTTGGAACAGCTGTTTTACAAGTGAGAGGTATAACTGGGAAGAAGACATGCTTTGATTTGTCCTGAATGTAGTTCATCTGTTGTCTTGTCTTGAACAAAATATAATGGAAATATAAACCAAAATGTACAGATTTTGTACCCCACAACAATGAGGTAAAACTTTAAATGAAGTATTTGACACAAGACATTTTCCTTTGACAATGTGTTTTATAGTCAAGTCTGTAATGGATGCATTCTGAAGGGTAACAATTGTGCTATTGTTATTACTAAGCCTTCCATATATATAAATGTATATTCCATAAAATGTAATAAATACACTCATCTCTTTCCCTCTTTGGTAGAATTGTTCTTCAATGGGAATGTGGGTGTCACATTTGCAATCTGTAGTTACAACAGTAAGATTAAAGCTAATAAAAAAAATGCAAAGATTATTGGGATTTTTAAAGAAATGCTGCATTTTATGTTTACTTGTATGCATTTTGAAAATAGTTTGAAGAATTAGAATTAGTAAGTTTTTAGGTGGGCAACATTATAGTATAGTAATTACTTCCTCACTTTTAGAAGGTCTAGATTTTATTCTCGTTTCAGTTACTGTTTATATGCTTTTTCCATATATGTTTTTTTCACTTGGAGAATCCCATATTTTGGTATGCATGTGTGGTTATGAATGTGCCAGGAACACACTTGTGCATGGTCTAAGTTTGGTACCTGTCTTGCAACTGATGTTGCTGGATAATGCTCATATGTTTCTGTGTAATACAAAAATTAAGTTGTGAAAATTAAAAGACCAATGAACAGTTGGTAATACCCAGTTATTCCCTAAAAGTGTGAACTTTTCAAAGTACATTCTGTTGGCATTTCAATTTTTTGCATTGTTAAAAGGAAGAAGCACACTTTATACAGTGAATTCAGAAAGTTTTCCAAAACCCTTTATTTTCGGCACAATTTGTTGTAGATTTAAATTAATAAATTTGCCATTTTCCCCATCAGTCTACATTCAATAACAGTTATTGACAAAGTGAAACAATTTTTCAGAAAGATGTGCAAATATATTCAAAATCAAAAACTGAAATCTCATTTTTTTAAGTATTCAGACCCTTTGCGGTTCTCCAGACTGTTGTCAGGTTCATTCTGTTTGCTTTTATTATCCATGAGATGTGTCTAGAACTTGATTGGAGTTCATTTGTGGTGAACTGAATTGATTGGACATCGTTTAGAATGGCATACACCTATATATGTAAAGTCCTATAATTCAAACTCCATTTCAGGACAAAAACCAAGTCATGAAGTCAAAGGACCTCTCTGTAAACCTATATGATCAAATTGTGGTGAGGCATACAGAAGATTTGGGCAAGAGTTTAACCCATTTCTAAAGCATTGGGTGTTCCCAGGAGCACCGTTACCTGTGTTATATGATATGATGAAACCAAAACTGAGCTTTCTGGACCTCAGTCTAAATGCCATGCATGTTATACTGCTCATTATCAAAAACACACCAACCCCACTGTGAAGCAGTGTGATAGCAGCATCATGCTCTGGGGATGCTTCTCTGCAGCAGGCCCTGGAGGGCTTGCGAGGGTAAACAATAAAATGAAAACTCAAAATACAGGGAAACCTTGGAGGAAAACCGGATACATTCTACAATAAACCTTCCCCTAGGGAAAGGATTTCTTCAGGAAAAAAATATCCTAGAACTCAATCCAATTGATAATGTGTAGCTGGAAATATTAAAGACTGTTCACTCACAGACCCCATGCAACCAGACACAGCTTAAGCAGTTTTGCAAAGAAGAATAGTAACAAATTGCAGTGTCCTGGGGCCTCATGTATAAACGGTGCGTACGCACAGAAATGTTGCGTAAGAACTTTTCCACGTTCAAATCGCGATGTATAAAACCTACACTTGGCGTAAAGCCACGCACTTTTCCACGGTACCTCATGCCTTGTCGTACGCAAGTTCTCCGCTCGGTTTTGCAAACTGGCGGCACCCAGCGTCAAAGCAGTGCTACTGTTCTTGTGTGATTACTCATTATTTTCATGATGCGGCTTTATAAATACACAGAAACTAACCGCATATTGTTTATTAGTGTAATGCATCTGATTGTAATTAACTCGTAACAATATAATGGTCCAGGGAACAGCCATAGTATTCCAAATGCCATAACTGCTTTAGCGTTGTTACTCTCACTTCTTCTTCTTCTTCTTCTTCTTCTTTCAGCTCCTCCCGTTAGGAGTTGCCACAGCGGATCATCTTTTTCCATATTTCTCTCACTGCACCACTCGGAGTATTTATATCACTGTATCTGAGTGTGAATCACAGCAGCAGCTGATCGGAAAGAGAATTATCGGTATACGGCATTAAGGACATGCTGTCTCAGCCACGGCAAAACGTTTCAAAGCCTTTCCTGTACGGACCTCGCGGTTCAAAACAGTTTAATCCCAAGAACTTTAAATGCAGCCAATCAAGTGCTCCTTGTAGAACTGTTTGTACTTATAAGTACAATCACCCCACTGTAAACTTGCACTATAGTTATAATATCTCACAACCTGAGCCACTTTATAAAGCGCGTATTTACATATGATGACAATATCATTTTTAAGGTGAAATGCAGCAAAATATGTTTGTTAAATTATACAGATAAAACTTTAACTTCATTTAAATAATCTATATTCTTCACTGGGAGTGTCATTAAGGATAGAATAATTAAACATGTACTACGAAGATATTTCAATGTTCTTTAAACGTTTTGAAGAATCGGCGCTAAGCTTACAGATGGCTTAACGTCTATTACAGAGCTGATTGCATGGCGATCGGTTACTTGGGGAAAGAAAAGCACTGACTGCAGTGACGGCTACGCCAATATATATTGAATATAAAACAGAAAGATAAAATAACAATACAGCTAAAAACGCAGCGACAAATTTCGGCAAAAGTTAAATGCTTGTGTCATGAGCACAAACGTTCTTTAACTCCTATCATCATGAAAATGACATCACGTATACATCTCAGTATTTTAGTTATTCAGAGAGCTGTAATATCACGAATGTAATGGATTCTGTGTCCAGTTGGAGGAAGAGAGCCGGTTTAAGAAGCAAGTAGTGATTCACACACATAGAGCACATAGAAAATCAAATACAAAACAAAGCATTTAACGTGCTACTTTAATTACGATGTGATTTTAGAAACTGGTTAATTAAACAATTTTAAGATGAATTTTATGATGTTCTACTTTAATGACAAAATAAACTACGTGATTAAAGTGGAAATGTCGAGATTGAAGTTGACATTTCGTGCTTTTTCCCCACCGTGTGGCTTTTTTCTCTGTACCCTAATAAGCTTTCATATGACACCGATCAGAGAGTGGGCTTACAACTCGGCTTTCCACGGCGACTTTGATATGCGACTTCTTTTTTATTTCCGGCACTGTGCGATTTTGTGGATGTGAGCTTTCATGTTTCTCCAACACGCTATGCCACTCGATCAACTTCCTTTTGTTGATTATACCACGGCTTATTTGAACAAATAGTATGTTTTTCTTTTGCCTCCACTTGGTATTTGCTGAAATTCTTATATTTTCCCCGTGCTTTTCCCATTGTCTTTTCACAGAAGGCTGCGCTTAAGGGCGATTTATATTGATTTGCATATTCAAATAGGCGTAATTCTGGGAGGATTTGGGGTGTTACATAATGCGCGTGTACGAGCGTTAGTTTTCACGCTGATCGGGATTTATGTAGCAGAAGAACGTGGAAGTTGGAGTACGCACAGATTCCTGCATCTGGATTTTTCTGTGCGTAAGCACATTTCGGCTTTTGTGCTTACGCCATGTTATAGTGTGAGTTCTACGCACGCCGTTATACATGAGGCCCCTGGTGTGCAAAGCTGATAGAAAGAGACGTGTGTACACACTCAAGGCTGGATTTGCTGTCAAAAGTGCATCTAGTAAATACTGACAGGAGTGCTTATTTGATCAATTATTTTTTATTCTTTACAGATATCTGTTGATTAAAGTAAAAAAAGCCTATTAAGTCCACTGGGATTCAATTTTCCAATAATAAAATGTGAAAACTTCATATATACACAGGTTACAAACAAGCTTTTTTGAACTCATGATAACCAATATGGAATATTTCTGTTTAACACTATTTTCAGCCTCATTCAATAGTAAACACGTCCATTAGCTTTTTGTTTCCACATGTTTTGGTTAATTTCTGTTTCATACTATGTGTTATGATTCGCTGGCTTACAAAAAAAAAAACAAACTGAAGAACAGGCTTCACTCACAATCTACAAAAACTTATATGAAGGAAGAAGTCCACAAAACAAAGAATCCAGTAATCCAAAACCAAGTGAAAACTGAAGAACGATATTTAATGTAATGTCACAACCCAGGGCTGTTGCTCACTTTACACTCAATGACATTGGGGATGAGCACACTAGATAAACTAGTTGGAAAATGAATGTTTTAAAGTTACATTTAATGAATGTAGGAATAAGACATCTGAAAATAAACTATTATTATATGCATAGAGTATCAGAGATTTGATATTTTTCATGTAGTGATATATTTTATTATATTATTTAAATGGCTAATATCCAGTTTTTCACTCAGTATCAGACAGTATGGTCATTGTGCAAACTTATTATAACAAGCTTTAATGATTCACTCTATTCTCCAGTCTTGCTGTTTGTGCTGCTATATTGACATTCATTTTATGTCTAGCTTAAATATATTCAGTTTTTATCTTCATATTTTAATTAAAACCAGCATCCTTATATCTCACTTGCAAACAGATAGTCAAAGGAGCAACTATCAGGAAATAAAATGCTCACAGCTAAATGTTATCCCTTTTCATCTAGAAAACAGACAAGTTCAATTAAAACTAGAAATGACGCCCACTCCAAGAAGAGCGATTAATGGGGAAGTCATTCTACAATTAGGGAACAAACCATCTCTTATGAAGACATTTGAGGTCCTGCATTGACCCAAGCTTGCCCCAAACCATATTCTTCAAATGAAAACCAAATGTTCTGGCTGTACTTAAATTTAGAAGTTGTGCACTATTACACTTTCTTTTTCATCTTAGCATAGCTCTTAATAATTTTCTGTATAACAGGGGATTGATAGAATTGAGGAAACTCTCTTGGTCAGCTCTAATCCCACTCAAGTAAAAAGAACACCATGGGAGTGGTTGACTTACTTATAAGTGATACTGAAATTAAAATACCAGTAAAAAGAATTAGAGTTTGTTTTTCCAATTTCACACAATATCACTGTTTTCCCATTGAGTTAAAGAAAATAAGTTTTATGTGCTAATAGTATAGTATAGGATATTATAATGCTTTACATAGTTAGGTTTAATCTTACTTGGTAGTACTTAAAACACCACTATTAATTGATTGCCAGAGATTTTAAATCCATTGTAAGTTTCCAATATATAAGCAATTTTTTTACCAAAATAATTTAGGACAGGGCATTCCCAAAATAAGGGACACTTTAAATGAGACAATTGTGAGAACATTTTAATTTGAAATACGACATATTTTGCATATATTGAACAAGAATAAATTGAATGGATTGATGAATTCCATTCCTTTTCAGACATTTTAATTAAGAAATCCCTTTCCACCATTATTCCCTAGGATCATTAAATTTAAAATCCTAGAATATTTTTATATACTGTCGTTATTCTCTGTGGATTTTCATTTTATCTACCAAATATTAACTTGGGGACTGATATGGGTGAGAAGTGTGGGAAATTGAGCAATTTGCTTTTAACAAAGCTTCTAATTTACACATAAGATAAAAGGGTATACCTGGAAGATTAAAATTGGAGAGCACAATTGTTCAAAAGATACAAATATGTTATCAATATTAGTTCTTAACTCAATTTTACTTTTTGTAAAAATGATTGATTTGTATGGATTCCAATAAAATTAATAAAACTTAAAAAAAAAAAAAAGATTTCTGAATGTTTTAGCTCCCAGCATTTTCCATAGGTTGAATACTACATACAGTAGATTACAGAATGTTGAAAATGATGGTTATGATAAATAGGAGCAAAAGGTAAGAGCTTGTCCACCTTAAAGTCGCCCTACATTGGTTCCATATCTTTTGGAAGTGGTGGACGACATGGTTGCTGGCAAATGATAATTATTGTTGATTAAACTAGAAAGCAAAGTAAACAAAGAAAATTTAGATTAGAATCAGTTTTCCAATACAAACAAAGCAAATGTAGATTTACAGAAGTCTGACAATTTCCAAAATGTTATTGTATAAATATTTACAACTTAGTAATAAAACTAAATGCTAGATAATGGCTTACCACCTTCCACTTTAAATCGCTGTACAGTATCTTTTTACTGCTTGTCCATTTTGTATTGTCCTTATTTTTATACTGTATGTTGAACCAAAAGTGTGGGGGCCCACTGTGTTATAAATGGTGATTTGTTTTAAGTTTTTTTATTTTAGATTTTTTTCAACTTTTATTTGGGAAATAAGTGCAAATATATTTTTTTGTCTAAGCATGGAACATGTTTTGAATGGGTTGAAAATGTTTTGTGACTTTTTCAAACACCTTTTTTTTTTCATGTGGGTGCCGCCATTTTGTAGAATGATTTCCCATACATTGCTAAGGAAATATGTCCATAGAATCATAGTGTGTGTTGTCACTGTCGCGATGGTATAAAGGACAGCATCACTCACATCTGCATTATCCAAGATAAGAGTTCCCAAAACGATTTAGTGAATGTGTTTTCCTAATGCATATTTTTTGATGTTTTTTGGTTAGTTTTTAGGATTTGTGCATTATTTATAGTTATAGTCTCAATTTGGTTATGAACTTTGCCCATTTTTTACTACATAATTTTCTTTTAGTCCCTTACATATCATATTTGCCTTTCTGTCAACCAAAGCAGAACACCCTGATGCTGCAGCTGTGGGCACTGTCTTTGCTGCTGCTAATTACAAAGCTCGTTATGAGTATTTTTTTAACATCCTGCTGTCACTTCTGTTTTTGATTACAGCTTTTTGGATTTTGAACTTGTTTGTTCCCGAGTGTTATGAACGTCAGGAAGTGTCTTAATTTTTATCTAAGTTTAATACATTTTTCTATTAGGCCCTTTCATAATTGTATGTGCTCCTGAACTATACAATAGTTATTTTAACTTTCAGCTTTTACTTTTTTGCTTTCTTTGGATTTATCATCATGGTTTGAATTCACAAGGCAAGTAGCAACTGGTAGGGGGCATAGCCTTGGACGTTGCGTGATGTCTTCAGTATTGTGCTTTGTGTACAACTTCCACCATTGCAACAAAATCCTTGTCCTAGTTTATGGATAATTAATCAGAAACATTTGCTTGTGCTTGTCATGAATGGATAACAACAACAACAACAACATTTATTTATATAGCACATTTTCATACAAATAATGTAGCTCAAAGTGCTTTACATGATGAAGAAAAGAGAAATAAAAGACATGTTTTAATTTACATCGTACCTTAAGTTTTTTTTTTCTGTTTTTGCTTTAATTTTTTTTCTGAAACTTGGATTAACGTTTGTTGGTTGTCAATTTACTTTCATTAATTCCCCTGAATTTTGGTGTTATTTTGGGCTTTGTTAGTCTTTTTTGTTCACAATTTCACTTTTAGTTTACAGTTTCATCTTTTCTGGCAATGTGTGTGCCATATTTCACCTATTGGCACAGCACAGAGCTGCCTCTTTGGAAAAACATATACCATATATACTCACGTTTAAGTTCTAAGTCAGGACTTGATTTTACTGTGTAATTTCCGATATTTTATAATGTCTGTTGTATAAGTCGAATGCTTATATAAAACTCACACTATTGGTCCAAGAAATTATGATATGCTAACGCCCACCTGAGAGAGTAACCAATGAGCATACTGCCTTTTTTTTCTATGTGGGTGCAGCAATTTGCTGTATCAACATGTGTTCCTCACCTCTCTCTCTCTCTCTACTGTGCCTACGTGACCACACAGTAATACCCAAACTATTCCAAAGCGACGTTTACACTGTTTTGTGTTTTTTGTATCTCACACCCTCATATGCTTTTAACATAAGAGCATCCCTTATCTACGATGGAGCGTTCGATCAGAAAAAAACATGAAGCTGGTTTTACATTAAAAGTCATTGAAGTGGCGAAAGAAATTGGTAACTGCACTGCTGTAACAAAATTCAAACTGTCTGAGAAACTTATGCAAGATTGGAGGAAGCAAGAAGATGTAAAAAAAAAATAATTAAGTGTCGCATTTTTGAACAGGTGTATAAGTCGGGGTCTGATTTTATAATTAGTTATGGGTTTCAAGACCCGACTTATATGCCAGTATATATGGTAGTTAATTGATTTGAATATTATGGAATTATTTACCTTATTTTGCTTTGTTAGTCTTTTTCTGTATTAAACGTTAATATGTTATTATAATAATATTTGTTCTTTAGATCAGAGGTTTTATGGTTTCCCTCTCCCTTTTCAAGTTTACAATCTTGAGCATTTTCGTGAATCCTAGGTCACAGTCCTAATTTTAGTTTTTGAGCCTACTTTTTGATGTGGTCTTTTATTGGAGTTTTGTGGACCAAGATTCACAACATTCAAATGCTCAAAAACAGAAAAGAAGAAAACATAGCTGGCTGAAATTGTTGCCTTGATGCAGGATTCTAATGAATAAGCATTATGTTGCAGTGAAGGCATACGTTTGATATGTCACTGTGATCTATTTGTACAATATTAGAAATAGATCACAGTGACATCTTAAACTTATGCCTGTTGTGGAGACTGGCCTGGCTGTTTATTATACATTCTATTTACAGTTTAAGTGCACACAAACCCCACAAGTCCCCAAAGTCCTGGCCACACAATGCCTTTGTTCAGACCGCCTTCTTCTCTCCTCTCCAGCGCAGTCCACTCCGCTCCCGACACTCGCCCTGAAAGAAGGAAGGCGGCCCCTTTTATCCACACCCGGATGTGCTCCAGGTGCTTCCCGGCAATCTCCTGCCAACATGCTTCAGTGTGGTGGAAGTGCCGGCTGTATCCCCGGAAGCAGTCTGGGTGTCCCTGCTCCTCTTCCCCCCAGCACTTCCTGGTGTGGCGGAAGTGCTGAGGTCCAGGGCATGAGGGCCACGGGCCCCTGCAGGGTGGAACTTCAAAGCTCTGTACCTGTGGCCCCTAAAGGAACCAGGGCGGTCGCACCCAGATGGTCTGGGGAAGGTGCAAGCCCTCCTCCGGTCCTCCTGGGTGTCCCGGCCGGGTCGCCACCCCAGCCACCTCTGACACTGTGCATAATATATCTGTGTAAATATATCTCATATAACCTGATTTTTATTCACATTACAAACCATGCGGTACAGCAGACACATGGCCAGATTAAGCACACAAACTGACACAGAGGATTGCAATATGACAAAAAGATGGACTAGGACAGATGGAAACTGCAGTCAGACTGTGGGATGCTGTAACCATGTGCTATGTTCTATGTATGTTAAGTCAGCACAAACTTGTGTCCTTGTTTAGAGAGCATTGTATCCTTGTATGGACTTGCATGTTCATCTGAGGGAGCCCTGGACCTGGAGAACAGTATAACGCCTTAGAAAATTGTCCAGCACACCTGGAAGCCAATGGACGGATAGATGACATTGCCACATGTTCCTGAGAATGTCTTCCACACTTGCATTGATGACACTGACACATTCCAATCCTTGGGCCCCCACTCCAAGACCGGGTTTTGTCACTGGTTTCATTTGTCTTTGTTCTATCTGCAGTGTATGCTGACATTAAACTCGAGCTAAGTGTATCCCACCTAAGTGATTATTAATTAACATTACAGCTGTATCGCTGGGAAGGATATCGCCATTCTATTTATATTTATATAAATTTAGGTTAGCACCACGCTGCAATCACTAATGAACCCATTCCCAGGGAGTGTGCGCCCCCTGCAGGATACATGGATTTATTACATTTTTTGAAACAATACAACTAGGAACAGCTTGCCAAATAAACATACTGCATCATCCTACATCACAGTATCTGGCAAATTAGATTAAATGAGTAATATTATGTATTGTATGTTTGTTCCTCTGAAGGAAATGTATAAACAAACTTGATTTGAGATCAGCTGCTGACTCCTTTGTAATCAAAGCAAATGTATAAATATTATGAAATGTCTTTGCATCCCCAAAGCATGCAGTGTTAAATATGTTTACCTACATCTCTGTATGTTTTTCTTACTTTATTATTATATATTATGTATTTTCCTATGTGTATAGATGGTATGATTAATCATTTTACTGTTTCTGAATTAAATTAGTAATCTGTCTGAGGATGTATTTAGTAAAGTGATATCAAGTGAATTAATTTTTTACATTGTGTAAACGACATGACTGGTAGATTATAGCTGTTGTTTCTCTCAACACGTGACATTGAAAGAACCCTGCCAGTTAATTAAAGGAAATGTTATATTATAAAAGTAATTTGTCATTAAAATCTTGCAAAACATGTAATTGTACTGTGCAATACAAATGATGTCTCTTTCACTTAATAACATGAAATCCAATAACTGTGCAATTTTTACTTAAATATAATGTTGTCATCCTCAAAATTCTACATGGATAGAGCAATGCGGAATGAAAAATAAGTGATATACAAATATCACTTCCATGAACATTCTTCCAATATCTCCTTAGTTTGCATCTGAGTAGTCCAGTTTTAATGTAAAAGCAAAACATGTATGTACGTGTATGTGTTTAACGGTAACTCTAAGGTAGGCCAGTATGGTGGAGTGTTGGTGCAATGGACTGGCTCTTTGTTCAGGGTTGGTTCCATCATTGTGGCTGACACGGTCATAGGCTGCAGTCCTCTGTAGTCCTGAACTGAATTTTAGACAGAATGATGTGAATGGACCCTAAACTGTGGTGCTATTTATATTTACTTAGAATCATACTCACTGTCAATGCACAAAAATACTATAACCTCTCATAGCATATCTGAAAATAAACTCTAATGAATTGATGTGCCGAGTGGTTAACTACTGGGCCATAATACAGTCAATGACATACACATCAGGTGAAGTGCTTCTTCTGCAGCTCTAACTCAGACATCAGAGGCATGAAAGGTTCTAGCTAGCCTGATTCAATTTGGTTACTTTACTTCCTGAAACTGTACACCTTAGAATGAATGTCTGTGTTTTACAAACTTTCTCACTTTTATGAAGCTTCACTCCATTATTCTCAGCAGAGGCTTATTCAGCTTGTGATCCCCACACAATCTGTCTATAAGGTCCTCTCTGTCCTCAAAATACAGATTCTTATTCTCCATTGCATTTTGACACTGATATAAGCTATTGCACTTACATTTCCAAGTTAACCTTATTTAATTCACATTGCCTTTGATTTTTCAGTCTTCCTTTTCTTTATAATACTAGTATTGTAATGATTTTAAATCCTGCGTTAAGTACTTCATAATGGTACTTGCCTTGAAATGCACCAAAGAAAACAAAGATGACTGATAGTCTCTTTAAACACCTTTGACTCAAAGCTGTATAATCTTATATTTGTTGAATACATTAAGTTCAACATTGAGTTCAGAAATGTAATATTATTTTAATCTCTACAACAAAAATAGGCCAGATTTGTTTTTCACACAGTAAATTCCTGCAAAGATATTTTGATGTATTAATAAATGTAAGGCAGAATATAAAAAGCATCTGACATTGTTCTATTGTAGTTATTTTAGAGGGAAATAATAATTCTATAACAACTACCTTATGAAATTTAAATGTAATACAGTACTGTATATTTGGGTTTAAATTAGTTGTTAAATGACCACTCTGAGAACCAGTAAATTGTTTTTGAATTCCTGTTTGTTTTTTCTCCTATCGAAAACTGGTTTAGTATTTTTTAGAATAGACCAGCGTTTCTCAACCTTTAAGTATTTGTGACCCGAGTTTTCATAACAGTTTTAATCGCGCCCCCCTAACATTTTTTTAAAAGGAGCCCACTAATACCAATTTGTTCTTTTTTAATTAATGATATATCATATATGCATATTTTATTATACCTACTTAACTTTTATCGACATTTATCTAACTCTATATTTATTTTTCTAGTGTCAGAATGTAGTTTAAGTTAATTTGTCTTGGTTTCAATAGATGTATTTTTCATATTTTCGATTCTTGTTTTCTTTTTTTCACATCTTTGCGCCCCACAGGTTGAGAACCACTGGAATAGACAAAGGAACACACAGACAAACACAAAATAAAGGGCCACTGTGTCCCATTCCCAGCTGGAAAAGGAATCTGTTTGGAAGCTTTAGTAAATACAACACTGTTAATACCATAGCTGTGATTTTTCTTGTTAACTGAAACATAAAATATCTACAGCAAAAAGGTGTTAAGAACACAATAAAAGCAAATGTTTTCTTATTTGCTGTCCATCTTGTTTGGTTAGCTAACACCTAATTAAAAAACTCTCAGATTTATTGTACATCCATCCATCCATTTTCAAAGTCTGTTTATACAGATTATGAAGCGCTGGAGTCTAACTCTCAGAATTAGATTTAATGCTAGACCAAACCCTGGAAGGAACTGCAGCCTCGATCAAACTGCACTAGTTTAGATTTGCCAATTACTCAATATAATCGTGTGTAGGATATGATAGGAAACCAAAATGATTAGTCAAAGTACACAGAGGTACAAGCAGAACATGTTGAAAGCACACAGAGTGAGCTAGCCAGGAAATGAATTCAGAAATTAGAGTTGTGCAGCAGCATTAATTGCTTCATCACCATATTGTTTAATATTGCAGGTTATTTACGAAAAAAACTAAAGACATGTACTGGCACAACAGAATTCTTTATTGATTTTAATTTTATCTTTGCTGTCATATAAATGACCTTAAGAAATTCAAATAAATACACAAAACTTAAAACATGAATACTATAAACTAAGTTATCTAATGTTTTTGAGAAGTATATTCCTTAACATCAACTAAATGGCTAGGCAACAAAACTTTTATGTTATAGTATTATTTACCAAGATTGCGCTTCTTCACACAAACCCAAGAGGTCTAAGTACACTGGATTGCAAAAAGGAGTTGTGAGAAACAATAGAGAACTCACATTTGTCTGTTGCCTCATAAACTCCAAGATCGTCAACCCAGAGAAAAATTACCAGCCACCTGCCATACAGTGTCTCCCTGGCTGCCTTTAAAACCAACTCTCTGAGACAGTGCCATCTAATCTAATGACCATAAAAGCACAAAGGCTCACTATTTACCTAGAGTGTTTTTTTTCTTCCACCATCAATATAAAGGGTTTTATGCTGGTAACACGACCCTCTTTCATCTCTATTCTAAGTCAACTTTTACATCTTGGCTCTCTATTTATTTTGTTCACTTTTTTGTTTTTGAATGGGGGCCAAATGCTGAGCTCTTTTTTGAAGCATGATGTATTTGCTATGTTAATCATATTTGTTTGATTGAGTTGAATTATGTTATAATGCTTTGTTTCTAGATAAAGGGAAAAAAATTAACAAATTAATTTCATATTTTAAAAAATGTGTGTATTTTAAAACCTCTCATGAAAGCCAGTTTATAGGTGATGGATGCTATTTTATTAATTATTCTACTGCTTACTAGAAGCAGGAAATAAGAAACAGCTATGGCCACAGGTGTGATGGGCTCAGGGGGTTTCAGTGTCAAAAGGAATCAGAAATGTAAGATATTTTTTCAATACCTGTGACTCACAGTACTTGCACATATCACTGAAAGGAAAAATAAAACTTTAAAGCAACAAGAAATGAAAGAAAAAATTAAACATGAAAGATTTAAGAATGTCTTCAAGTTGCAGGTGTACTGTGGGGATGTGGACAAAGAGCTGTGAGAGATTGATCAGTAAGGACAGAGAGTCTATGGTTGCAGTTATTCATGTTACACATGACATAACCAGTTATTGAATCCAAGTGGACTGCTACTTTTCACTCTGGGTATTGGGTATAGCACCATTTTCTTTAAGAAATAAATAAAACATGTATAAATGTGTTATTTGTTAACACAGTATACCTTTCAAATGTTAATAAGTTTTGAGGTAGCATTCCTAACCACTAGTAATGAGCGAACATTACTGAGTTCGCTTCGCCGCAAGTTCCCCGAAATCATGGAAATGTTTGCGATATTCGTCGAACTTGGTGAACTGCATTAAAGTCAATGGGAAAGAACTAACTGACCTAGATTTGACTGGATTATAATGATGACAAAACAAAACCAAGCTTCCCGAGTAAGCCTACCTAAACATGTTTTGAGTTCTTGTACACCCAGTAGAGTAACTCACCAGTTTTATACCACAGTACTCTTTTCACCTCCTCTCTCTCTCTTTCTTTCTCCTTCTTCTATAATTTGGCCTATTTTTCCAGAGTCTTTCCTCAGTCTGTTCTCTGGCTAAGCCCTGAAAGCACATGCATGACCCTTTTTGGCTATTTTGACACCGCCTGTCGTGGGTCCTGGTGTCACTGCATTGCTTACCCTTCAGTAGCATTTGAAGGGCTGGGTACCCAAGACATTCTCCATATTGCCTGTGTTCTCTTCTGGGGCCTCATGTATAAACAGTGCGTACGCACAGAAATGTTGCATAAGAACTTTTCCACGTTCAAATCATGATGTATAAAACCCACACTTGCCGTAAAGCCACACACTTTTCCACGGTACCTCATACCTTGTCGTATACAAGTTCTCCACTCGGTTTTGCAGACTGGCGGCACCCAGTGTCAAAGCAATGCAACTGTTCCTGTGTGGTTACACCTTATTTTCCTGACGCGGCTTTATAAATACACTGAAACTAACCGCATATTGTTTATTAGTGTAATGCATCTGATTGTAATTAACTTGTAACAATATAATGGTCCAGGGAATAGCCATAGTATTCCAAATACCATAACTGCTTTAGCGTTGTTACTGTCACTGCACCTCCTGTTAGGAGTTGCCACAGCAGATCATCTTTTTCCATATTACTCTCACTACACCACTTGGAGTATTTATATCACTGTATCTGAGTGTGAATCACAGCAGCAGCTGATTGGAAAGAGAATTATCGGTATACAGCTTCAAGCTTCAACACGCTGCCTCAACCACGGCAAAACGTTTCAAAGCCTTTCTTGTACAAACGCATATTTACATATGATGATGATGTAATTTTTAAGGTGAAATGCAGCAAAATATGTTATAATATTATACAGATAAAACTTTAACTTCATTTAAATAATCTATATTCTTCACTGGGAGTGTCGCGAAGGATAGAATAATTAAACATGTACTACGAAGATATTTCAATGTTCCTTAAACGTTTTGAAGAATCGGCGCTCTAAGCTTACAGATGGCTTAAATTCTATTACAGAGCTGATTGTGTGGTGATTGGGTATTTGGGGAAAGAAAAGCAAGGACTGCAGTGGCGACTACGCCAATATATATCTATAATAATAAAAGGCAAAGCCCTCTCACTCACTCACTCACTCACTCACTCACTCACTCACTCATCACTAATTCTCCAACTTCCCATGTAGGTAGAAAGCTGAAATTTGGCACACTTATTCCTTACAGCTTACTTACAAAAGTTAAGCAGGTTTCATTTCGAAATTCTTGGCGTTACGGTCATAACGGTCGATAACGTTCGACAACGTCCGCCATGTTGAACTTTCTTATTTATGGCCCCATCTTCACGAAATTTGGTAGGCGTCTTCCCTGCGCTAACCGAAACCGATGTACTTACTTATTTCAATGGTATGACGCCACTGTCGGCCGCCATATTGAACTTTCCAACGTCACCAATTTTCAAACTTCCCGTGTAGGTAGAAGGCTGACCCCATCTTCACGAAATTTGGTAGGTGGCTTCCCTGCGCTAGCCAAAACCGATGTACGTACTTATTTCGGTGGTATGATGCCACTGTCGGCCGCCATATTGAATTTTCTGAACGTCACTAATTCTCCAACTTCCCATGTAGGTAGAAGGCTGAAATTTGGCAGGCCCATTCCTTACAGCTTACTTACAAAAGTTAAGCAGGTTTCATTTTGAAATTCTACGCGTAACGGTCATAACGGTCAACAACGTCCGCCATATTGAACTTTCTTATTCATGGCCCCATCTTCACGAAATTTGGTAGGCGGCTTCCCTGCGCTAACCAAAACCAATGTACATACTTATTTCGGTGGTATGACGCCACTGTCAGCCACCATAATAAACTTTCCAACGTCACTAATTCTCCAACTTCCCGTGAGGTAGAAGGCTGAAATTTGGTACTTATTTCGGTGGTATGATGCCACTGTCGGCCGCCATATTGAACTTTTAACGGAAACCGATGTCTGTACTTATTTCGTTAGTATGACACCACTGTCGGCCGCCATATTGAACTTTCCAACGTCACTAATTCTCCAACTTCCCGTGTAGGTAGAAGGCTGAAATTTGGCAGGCTCATTCCTTACAGCTTACTTACAACAGTTAAGCAGGTTTCATTTTGAAATTCTACGCGTAACGGTCATAATGGTCAACAACATCCGCCATGTTGAACTTTCTTATTTACGGCCCCATCTTCACAAAATTTGGTAGGTGGCTTCCCTGAGCTAACCGAAACCAACGCACATACTTATTTTGGTGGTGTTACGCCACTGTCAGCCGCCATATTGAACTTTCCAACATCACTAATTCTCCAACTTCCCATGTAGGTAGAAGGCTGAAATTTGGCAGGCTCATTCCTTACAGCTTACTTACAAAAGTTAGGCAGGTTTCATTTCGAAATTCTATGCATAATGGTCATAACGGTCAACAACGTCTGCCATGTTGAACTTTCTTATTTATGGCCCCATCTTCTCGAAATTTGGTAGGCGGCTTCCCTGCACTAACTGAAACCAATGTACGTACTTATTTCGGTGGTATGATGCCACTGTCGGCCGCCATATTGAACTTTTCAACAGTCTTTGTTACTTATGGGCCCATCTTCAAGAAATTTGGTACACGGGTTCCCAACGCTGACTGAATCCTACTTACGCACATATATACGCCCATAGCCTGCACCTCGTCACGCGTGAGGTGGCGTTGTTGGCTGGCTGCCTGCCTATATAAGACTTTCCGCCGCCCGGTCTCTACATTCCCTTCCTTGCTTCGCCACGGATTCACGTCTCCCTACTGATAACTACAGCCCTAATTTGTTTAATCCACGGCTTCTCCGCTGTTTTATTGTTTGTTTATTACAATTATAGGTATTGTATAGGTATTTTACAATTACTTTACATTTCTCAGGTACCCATTTCCTTTATCATTCCAACCCCCATTAACATGTCTATCGAGATGATCACTATCGATCAAAGAACTGTCACTTACCGAGTGGTTTCCTGCCCGGAGATACCACCTACCTTTTCCATTCTCTTTGTTACATATTGCACGGCCATATCAGGCTCACTCTTGATATCCGGAGGAAGATTCTGTCTTATGTATTGAATGACTGGGACAGGTTCAAGGTGTGGACTGATTACGGTACAGGAGATAATTATACTACACAGGAGCACTATAAGAGTGAAATGCTTAAGCCCTTCACCTATGGTTCTGCATGTGAGTTGATGGCTGCCACTGAATTGTTCGGTTGTCGCTTTCAAGTGTACCGAAATGGCCAAATAGTTTACACCTTTCGACAACCGCCAATGCCTCTTAAACATCTTCGATTCACAGGTGACGATTTCAGTAGTGGACACTTTGACGTTTATGAATGTTTAAACTCTCAAAAGCTGGATGTGATTTTATCAATGAAACCGGTTGTGTGCTTACAACGCTTGACAGATGCCAAATGTCACTTCAACACAACAAATCCTGCAAATACTGTCGTAATTGAAACAAACCATGAAACTCAAACCGATTATGGCAGCAGCAATCCAAGCTGTGACATTTGAGACAAGATTACTGTTCACATGGCCAACTGTAAGTTACATGCTCAAGAGTAAGCTCAGCACAGCTTGGTCATGTTACAACCGGAGGGCCGAACTGACAACATGGTATACAAAGAGATCCTTAACAAATAATTATTGGCATATTTTCCCTCAGTTTAAAAAGGTTTAATTTTCTTCTTAATAAAAATTTTAATGCAGTACTTCGCCGCTGCGAAGGCGGGTATTTTGCTAGTTGAATATAAAACAGAAAGAGAAAATAACAACACAGCTAAAAACGCAGCGACAAATTTTGGCAAAAGTTAAATGCTTGTGTCATGAACACGAGGTAGCTATGCAGTGTCTGCAACGGACGTGGCCATCCACCGTGCATAAGCTACCTTACTGAGATTGGCGGGCGAAGGAGCCACCGATTCTTTCTCTGCCCAGTGCCACCACAAGCCTAGAGCCGCCCCTGAGTACTGCTGCAATAAATTATTTCATCGAAGGTCGCACACAATCACTGCACCGTGAAAGACATGTTTAATAACGTGCTTTAACTCCTATCATAATAAAAATTATATCACGTATACATCTCAGTATTTTAGTTATTCAGAGAGCTGTAATATCACGAATGTAATTAATTCTGTGTCCAGTTGGAGTAAGAGAGTCGGTTTAAGAAGCAAGTAGTAATTCACACACATAGAGCAAATAGAAGATCAAATACAAAACAAAGCATTTAACGTGCTACTTTAATTACGATGTGATTTGAGAAACTGGTTAATTAAATGATTTTAAGATGAAGTTTATGATGTTCTACATTAATGACAAAATAAACTACGTGATTAAAGTGGAAATGTCGAGATTGAAGTTGACATTTCGTGCTTTTTCCCCACCGTGTGTCTTTTTTTCTCTGTATCCTAATAAGCTTTCATATGACACTCAGGCAGTGGGCTACAACTCGCCTTTTCACGGTGACTTTGATATGTGACTTCTTTTTTATTTCCGGCACTGTGCGATTTTGTGAACATGAGCTTTCAAGTTTCTCCAACACGCTATTTCATTCGATCAACTTCCTTTTGTTGATTATACCATGGTTTATTTGAACAAATAGTATGTTTTTCCTTTGCCTCCACTTGGTATTCGCTGAAATTCTTATATTTTCCCCGTGCTTTTCCCATTGTCTTTTCACAGAAGGCTGAGCTTAAGGGCGATTTATATTCATTTGCATATTCTAAGAGGCGTAATTCTGGGAGGAGTTGGGGCATTACATAAAGCACGTGCACAAGCGTTACTTTTCATGCTGATCTGGATTTATGTAGCGGAAGAACGTGAAAGTTGGAGTACGCACAGATTCCTGCATCTGGATTTTTCTATGCGTAAGCACATTTCGGCTTTTGTCCTTACGCCATGTTATAGTGCGAGTTCTACGCACGGCGTTATACATGAAGCCCCTGATCAGCATTGTTCCACATGTCTAAGCTATGAGCTGTAACTGTACAGTACAGCCCTCTATGACCTCTCAACCTCTCTCTGTATACCTCTTTTCCTGTAGTATTCTGGGTAAACATTGCTTCTTTCCAATATGGCAACCTCTTCCTTCACTGCTTTTGTGCTCCTACTAGAGGCGCCACGTGTGCCTCCCTAGAGTGGCTTGTCGTGTTCGTGTCTCCCTGTAATTGTGAGTATCTGTTTCCTTTGAATGTAACCCTTCACAATGTACATTTTTTCACAACGGTATTAATAAGCTGATTTAAAAATGGTACCCCTTGAATGAAGTTTTTAATAATAGGCCGCATACCTTACTAAGAGCAACAATAAGCCCTCATTCATCCATTCATTTACTGAGTCATCTTAATTTGATTCTAAGGTCAGAAAGAGCCAGTGGCCACCCTAGCAGCATTGTCCTCGAGCAGAAACCAACCACGAATATAGAAACTTAAACTAGAATGTGAAATCAATTATTAGCCAACAGATAACATGGAATTTGGATGTAGTTATCTTTGAAATTATTCATGTGAAATAACCTATGACCTCACTTGAATTATTTAAGAATAATTAAGATATTTAAATGTGATTTTAAAAAATGATGAGCTACATGTTATTTATTTGAATAGCCGAAAAGAAAATTCTATGGCAATCAGCACCATCAGTGCTTTTTTTACATCCTTCTACAGACATTGAGACAGTGTATGTATATTTTTAGTCTGTTTTTTTAAGGTAAACAAGCTCTGATTAAGTCAATGTAGCAGCAGGAGATAGGCAACCCATTAGTGTAAAATAAACTTTCACTGCTATTTTTAATAGACACAGTTTTCTATTAATTTTCCCTTCTTTTCCAAACTGGCTACTCAATATAGCATGATAGCTGCTGGCATCACAGTTTCCTAAATTGAAGCTGAAAAGCAAGCTATCAACGTTTGATGCAAGGCTTTCAGTATCAGTCCTTCCTCTTTGTGAACCTGCTTTTTCTTGTACAGTATTGACAGGGAACAGAGAAACCGTCGGGAAAAATATGCAGAAAGCTTTCCATAGCAGACTAATAAGGCCAAATCATCCCAGCACACAATTGCATACACATTTAGATTTTGTTTAAGCAAAAGAAAAACTGAATTCTTTATTGCCATAACAACATCAGTTGTAGGAATTTGGATTTAGTGAAGGTCACAGAAATAAATGCAAACTCTCCAAGTAAGGACAACAGTAAATATTATTCTCCAAGAACTCATAAGCAACCAATTTGCCAAAAACAGATTTAAGATATTCATTAAATCTTAAGGTCAATAGATTAAAGTCATAACACTCTCAGTAATGAACTTGCTATAAAGATCCTACTCCAAACTTCAACTGTCTCAAACAAATGGCCTCTAGTTTGTATACACAAGGTTAAGATAATGTGTCATCAGACCTACAAGAGTAGCATCACCAGAAGACTTGACTGTCCTCAAAGAATCTCCAAATAAAACACCTTCATTAGTGTACAATGAACAAAGGAATTGTGATAAGATACAACCTTGTGAGTCAGCCATACGCAGGGTGAGAAACTGAGAGCTTTACCATCTGCTTCCTGTCAGGAAGAAAATCCAGTAATCAATAACACAAGAGCTGACTGATAGCCATGTCTAGCAGGTTGTCCAGAAGTTTAAGGTGGAATATTAAAAACTGTGCTAAAATCAAAGCTCCGGTGAATAAAGAGGATGAATAGATACATGGTAAATGACTCTAGATGTTAAAGAATGTCCTGAAGCCTCAGGGGCTCTTCACTTGCGACTGATCAGTTTTCCCAATAGACAAACCCTTAAGGATAAAATTGCACATAAGCCCTGACTATGAATCATTCAAATACTTCTGTTACAACAGACACCAAGGCAACAGGTCTGCAGACATTGTGGCAGCATACAGTTGATGTCTTTGGAACAGTTATTATAGTACAGCAACCATTTTAAAGCACTTTGGAACTTTCGATTGCTTGTTTGATAAATTAAATATCTGTAAGAAGTGTAGCCATCTGCCTGCCACGTGACATATGTATTCATGTAGAAACAAGGTCAGATCCAGATGCTTTCCTGCTGTTCTGCATCTGAGAAGCTGTTTCCTATCATGGTCCTGAATATTAAAGGCCTGCTGCTCAATTTTGTTTTTTACATCATCATATCTGTTATAGAATTTGTTTGCTTTGTCACTAATTAGTGTCTTTATTAAGCAAATATTGCATGTAGCAGGGCCCAGGTCATTTTGTAAACTACAATCATCCCTCACTTTTAACTGGGGACAGGTGTCAAAATCACTATGAGAAAAAGAAAATCCATGAATAATTGACTATTCCATCATTTTGCATTCTTTCACACATGAAGAGAGAGGACAAAGCCAAAGTATACAAGTCTTGTTAACAATAATCATAGACTATCAATATTTTTAGGAGTACAGTAATCCCTCGCTATATCGCGCTTCGACTTTAGCGGCTTTATTCTATCGCGAATTTTAAATGTAAGCATATCTAAATATATATCACAGATTTTTCGCTGGTTCGCGGCTTTCTGTGGACAATGGGTCTTTTAATTTATGGTACATGCTTCCTCTGTTTGTTTGCCCAGTTGATTTCATACAAGGGACACTATTGGCGGATGGCTTAAAAGCTACCCTATCAGAGCATATATTACATATTAACTAAAACTCCTCAATGATATAAGATATGCTTCCCGCGTGGTGCTTGATTGTTTGCTTTTCTGTCTCTCTGACATTCTCTGCTCCTGATGGAGGGGGTGTGAGCAGAGGGGCTGTTTGCACAAAGGCTGTTTGCTTAGAAGATACGGACACTCCTCTAAAAAATGCTGCTTTATCATGGTGCTTTGGCATACTTAAAAGCCCAAAACACGTATTGATTTTTTGATTGTTTGCTTTTCTCTCCCGCGCGCTCTCTCTCTTTCTCTGACATTCTCTGCTCCTGACACACATTCTTTGAAGAGGAAGATATGTTTGCATTCTTTTAATTGTGAGAAACAACTGTCATCTCTGTCTTGTCATGGAGCACAGTTTAAACTTTTGACTAAAGTTTGTTATTTCATGTCTAGAGGGCTCTAATAATGTTAACAGTGTGGGAGAGTTTATAAGGGCTTAAAATATATAAAAATTACCATACAAACATATGATTTCTACTTCGCGGATTTTCACCCCGCGATCGAGGAGGGATTACTGTATTCTTGGTTTTTTTTATTGTTTAATTTTTTAAATTAATAAATAAAAGACTCTTTCACCTTGTTGACGTGAATCATCTTTAAATTAAATGCTGCCAATAAGGAATAATACAAATCACCGCGCTGCTTTCTAACTTTGACGAACTAAAGTTTTACTGGGTGAATAAAATGATCACCCGTGACACATACACTTAATCAGTAGTGTGTGCGACACACGATTTGTCAGTTTGAGTGTTTGTGTTGTGTACGTGTGTGTGTGGTTTTCTCAGTTTTACAATAAAAACACACATCAGTTATTTGTGAAGCTGGAATATTCTGATCATTCTGATCCTTGATCACCTCTAAACATTAAGAAGAAACGGCGCTATTCCAGTGTTTTCCTCCATAACATCCTTTCAGCAAACAGGGCTTATGTCCTTGCTGAACCAGATCGCCCTTTAATGAAATGCTGCCAATACGGAATAACAGAAATCACTGGGTGGCTTTCGGTCAATAATAAACCAGCGTCTGTTGAGGTGAAAAAATGGGAGGTACTGCGGTTGCTATCAATGCTTCCTGGTAACTCAGCTTTTGAGAAGAATCTGTTTTATGGGGTGAAAAAATAATCGCCCTTGACAGATACGCTTAATTAGTAGTATGTGCGACCCACGATTTGTGAGTTTGAGTGTGTGTGTGTGTGAGCGTGCACGTGTTTGTGTGTGGTTTTGTTAGTTTTAGTATAAAACAGTTAAACATCAGTTATTTGTGAAGCGGGAATATTCTGGTCATTTTGATCCTTGATCAACATTTAAAGAAACAGAGCAACTCCAGTGTTTTCCTCCATAACATCCTTTCAGCAAATGGGACTAAGTTCTTTGCTGAAGCAGATCGCCCTTACATCAAATGCTGCCAATACGGAATAACAGAAATCACTGGGCGGCTTTCCGCCAATGATAAACCAGTGTCTCATGAGGTGAAAAAATGGGACGTGCTGTGGTTGCGATCAATGCTTTCTGGTAAGTCAGGTTTTTTAGAAGAATCTGTCATGGGTGGGAAAAGAGGGAGCGAGTGAGGTGGGTACAATGAGCCGGGGCGGGACGGAACGAGTCGAAGAGGTGGGTATCTATGCGAGTGTTTAAAATAATGAAAGGAAAAAAAGTGCTTTGAAATCGAGGACCCCCAACCAAGAGGGCTTACGAAACAAAACGCAACAGACAGGCGTATGCTACTTGTATAAAATGTACACAATAATTACAACAGTGTTGAAGCAATGCTGAGATGCTAAACATGGGTGGCTGCGTTGTGCCTGCCCATAAATCCCAACCAATGTATATATCTGAACGGATCTATCTGAACCAATATATATATCAGAACAGATGTATCTGAACCGATGTATATATCTAAACCAATCTATTTAAACCAATATATATATCGAAACCAATGTATATCAACCAATACATATATCTCAACCAATGTATATATTTGAATGGATGTATTCAAACCAATGTATATATCTGAACGGATGTATCTCAACCAATGTATATATCTGAACCGAAATATATATCTGAACGGATGTATTAAAACCAAGTATATATTCAAACCAATGTATCTGAACCGATATACGAGGTGTGGCAGAAAAGTAATGAGACTTATTTTTTATTTACCAAAGTTTTTATTTTTTTCAAACATCAATGTTATCCCCTTCAAAGTAGTTCCCTTGGGCAGCTACACACCGATGGAGACGTTGTTCCCACTGTTGGTAGCAGCGCTGGAAATCTTCAACCGGTATGGTCTTCAGCATGTCCGTTAGACTCTTTTGGATGTTTTCTAAAGTCCCGAAATGACGTCCTTTGAGGACATTTTTCAGTTTAGGAAAAGGAAAAGTCACACGGACTGAGGTCAGGTGAATAAGGGGGCTGGGGAACCACAGGAATACGTTTTTTCGATTGTCCTTCTGCTCAATTGTGAGGTTTTTCGGCACCATTTTGGCACAGACCTTTCGCATGTGCAAATGTTCAGTCAAAATTTGATGAATGGTAAATCTATTTAAATTTAATTGTTCACTCAACATTCTTAATGTTAAACGATGGTCTGATCTCACAAGAGTGTTCACACGTTCAATGTTTTCATTGGTTTTCAAAGTTGAAGGCCACCCTGAAAAACTTGAGCTCGGGATAAAGAATGTTCTCCATAGGCCTGTTTTAACTTTTCAAACGTCACACTTGCAGATTCTCCAAGCTTAACACAAAATTTAATGGCACAACGTTGCTCCAAATTCCGCTGTTCCATTTTGCGTGACGCACAACCAAAAACACAACTTCACTAATAGCAGTCACAAAAATCACGTAGTTAACGGAAGAAGTTGAAACTCGCACTGAACTATGGGAGGGTACTGATACACGTGCTCTATCAAGGACAACAGCGCAGCATTGCCAGATCGCTTGCAGTGTTGCCAGTCTCATTACTTTTCTGCCACACCTCGTATGTATGTATGTATATATTTACGAACCAATCTTTTTTTCCTGAACGGCCCCTCATAATATATATTATAGCGGTATTTTGACTTAATAATCATGTGGGAAAAGGCTGACACATAAATGTACCGATTGGCTCAAGTACAGCAAATTCTTGAAACCGTCTGTGTTTGATAGACAGATTTCAATCTGCTCTGTGTAGCGTATGGAGTCAAGTTGCGCACACGCCTTTCATTGCGTCTCCAACTCTGATGCAAGGATTTGGATGTTCCCCAAATCATGGCACTGTAGCTTTGAGGACAGATTTTGCATTTTTCGTTTGAAAGCATTAACTGAGCGAATCATATTGACCATGGTTTTATCTTTTCCTTGAAGCTGTAAGTTAAACTCATTTAACATTCTGGTCAGATCACTTTTTCGGAAGGAAGTCAGTTTCGTAGTTTTTATGAACAGTTCGAAAGTGCCTTTCCACATTTTGCTTCTTTGGAATAGAAATGATAGATTGACAGATCAGACAAACGCACTTCGATTGTGACATTGTGAGGAAAAAAATCCTCTTCCAATTCCACATGTCCAGCAAAAACCAATTTTTTTTTCATACCCCTTCTTTAGTCGATATAAATTGGAAGGCTAACTAGATCACTTAGATAGCTGGAGTTTTGCAGTAACTTGCACATTTGATTGTGTGCACGGGATGACCCGTGTGTTAGAAGAAAAGAGATCTCAGACAGGCTGTATGTCAATCAAGTAGCAAATGCCATAGAGAGGATATGATAGACTAACATCTAAAAAAGTTTTTTTTTAATCCAACGCAATCTACCTGCTCTACCTTTCCGATCTACTTATCGATCGCGATTGACCTTTTGGGCACCCCTACTCTAAAGGCTAAAAGGGGTAAAAGTTAGTATTATCTTTAGTTTTCTCCCTGTAAATGTATTGTAACCTTTACGTGGGTACAGGAAAGAAGACACACCATTGCCAAATGCAGACAGCCAAGGGAAGGATGTTTTATGAAGGAGTAACATTGAAAACTGGTTAGAAATAAGGACTGTAAAGAAGAGAACAAGTGAAAAGAAATTGTGAACTGTATACAGAGTCCAGCGCCTCTCTTTTAAGGTTGTGGGGGACCTATTAACTGAGCTTTGCTAGCATTAGAAACTTTAGAAGCATCACCTACAGCAGTTCATAGCTATAGTGTCTGGCACACAGTTGAGAGTTATAGCATGGTTGCTAACCACATCCTTGTTTAGCTTAGCTTAAATTTCCTTCATCCACTTTACAGCCATGCATTACATTACCCGGTCTTTTTTTCTTGGGCAGGTCACCTAGTCTTTGTCACTTGCTTTAAGGCCATTTGTCACTGCTGTTTATTTTCAGTGCTGAGAGGAAAAAATGACTCAGTGTGTTAGCATAGCCTAGTCAATACAGCATTATTATCAATAAATAAAGAATCAAGGGTCTGCTGATTTTCTTTTTCTCTAACTTAAGCTTAGTCAGTATCACTGTTCTGTCAAGCCTGTTTGTTTAGCTAACAGCTAAGCTGCCCCAATATCTCATCCCAATTTTTCATAAAGGTTGTTAAGGTTTCTGCTTCAAATACTTGTCTTGGTAGTTTGTTCCAGAATCCCACATTTCTTTGTGTAAAGAAGTGCTTCCTGGCTTCATTCTTAAATGCATTTCCTATTTGAATTTCCACTAATGTCCTAGAGTGCATGATTCATCCTTAAGCAGAAAGAATGTTGCTGTGTTTTCTTTGTCAATCCCTTTGAGGATTTTAAATACCTAAATTAGGTCCCCACGCAGTCTACTTTCAAGTTGTATTTGATGAAAATATTCAGTATAATTTTTGACATACCATGTGCTAATGAGCTTAGGCAAACTGCAGTCAAATGTGATGAGCAATTTCCCAATGGTTTCTTACTCTTCCACTTTCTCATTAATAACGTGTGTAGGTAATTTTAAATTCAATATAAATCATTTTTCAAGTGCTTCTGTCATCTGAAATTAGAGAAACACAGTTGTAGTTTGTTGCTTAGCAGGTTTTGTGCTTTTTTTTCACTCTAACATAATATAAAGTAAAATGAACTGAAATGTAAGGAACGGATTATTTGGTTTAGAACTATTTGAAGAGCTGTTAACATTTGCAGTGACCCAATTGAGGAAATGCAGAAGTAATGTGTTTTGATATGCAAGTACCAGTAAATTCTTCACTTCTGCATTCCCACAGATGGGTCACCATAAACAGTAGTTCTGCAGTAAAGATATTCTTACAAAGGCATAGTGCAAAAGAATGCTTAAAAACAAAGATATCGATACAGATATCATTCAAAAATATTACAATACAGTGTATCAACCTTTCACCTACATCTAGTAGATGCATCTGTGAATGTGCTCCATGATGGACTAATGACCAATGCAGGATTGGTTCTTGCCATGAGCCCTGCGCTGCCGGTGTAGACTATGGCCTGTCTATGACTCTAAAACAAACAAACAAAAAAAAGCTATCCAAAAGTACAGTGTTTCTATGAAACCTTTCACCTTGCATAATTCAAAGAAGCAATTACCATTAATTTAAATGGAAAAGATATTTTAGTGTTCAAAACAAAACCCAAAAAATACAAAATCGTTCCAAATACCACATAAAACCCAAAATTGACGCTAATTACACAGCCTATATAAAGTATAAATAATGTATGTATAGTGTAGTTACACTTACCAAAATCTGGAAGACAGCAAGCACACTGGAAGGCTGAGAGCTGTCGGTGGTCATGATGGTGTGTTAGGCTGTGTTATCAGACATTGGGGTAGTGGGAGGTATAGGAGACTGGGGTGTTGGAAAGAAATGAAGATCATCTATTAACATCTTCTCATTGTCTGAATGCATCAGGACAGGCAGGTCACTAAGGCTACACCATCTTCTGTGTCTACCTACCTCGATGTTGAAGTTCAAGGTTCATTGTCTGCAGTGGCTGATGTGGAAGGCTTGAAATATGACAGTATGCTTGACTGCTTTGCCTCATACATTTTTCTATCATAATATTCTTTGGAGGCGCTCAAAACATCCCTCCAGGCTGTTCAGTATTGTGCTTGTTTTTTGATTCATATCCTTCCTCTTCCAATTGCATCAGCTCAAACACAAAAATAAATTCTATAACAGCTCGCTGCAAAATAAATGCTGAATGCTGTTTTAGCTTCTTGTATTTTTCCGTAAAAGCATAGGTTGGCAAAAACAAGTTTTAATGTAGGTCTTTGGTAAAAGTGAAGAGGTGTAAAGCAAACTTTTGAAAAACAGGGGATACCTGTGTATATATATATATATATATATATATATATATATATATATATATATATATATATATATATATATATATATATATATATATATAATTGACTAGCTCATTACTTAAATTCACACAAAATTGATTTTCATCTCCACAACTAACCACATTATGTGATGTGTACAGTTCTACAATTCCTAGAATTGCTTTCGGCTTTTAAGCCTAAATTAAAGATGCCTTTCTCTGTGACAAGAGAATGAAAATCTCCAATTTTCTATTAAGGGCTAGGGGCATCGCAAAAGGAATCTCAATTACCTTTTTAATCTGAAGGATTTGGATGCTTAATTTTCATTTGATCTGGACCCATTTTTAGAATGGCTAATCAAAATAGTGTTTTGCATTAAGAAAACGATGTCTTTTAATTTGATGCACCTTGAATATATGATGCTCTACTTTCAAAAAATGCTTTGCATTTATATGAGTGTATCAGTCAGCTTGTCAGTTAATTGGAATCCCATGGCCTAAATCTTCAGTCATCTCACCTTTTCTCTGAGGGGGTAATCAGCCTTATGAAAACAGAATGCCTTCTTTGCTTTTACATTTACATTTTTTTCATATCTTGTTTTTGAGGAATAAAAAAAATAATTTTGCAATCAAGCACTGAACAGATCAGCCAAAATACAAATAATGCTGCTTTTTATTTAGTAAGCAAATGTCACAGAAATTTTTTTTTCATTACAGTCAATGTCCATACTGTTAATCATTTTTATTATTTTCTTTTTTTTTTTTTAAGTATTGCCATTTAAACATTTTAATCATAAAAAAATATTTTTTTAATATAAAACAAATAATGTAATGTTCACAATAGGGATTTAAAATCTCATAATTACATCTTACATGAGTTGTAATAAGCCCCCAGGCTGTGTGACTCACATTTTCATGTTTATTATTAAAGTGGCCATGGATAATAAGCAATAATGAAAAAGCACATTAAAAGGTCAGCACATGCAGAAAAACTGCCAAGGCATTTGTTTCTCTTGGGATATATATATATATATATGTGTGTGTGTGTGTGAGTATATATTTTTCATAGACATATGACATTCTCCTCCTGTTTGTAATAGTTGAATAAAATTTTTAAAAACTGAGTATCAGTTACACGCTTGTCATTTGTTAAGGGTTTCCAATAAGACATTTTTGTATTCTGCCTTCTTGCCTATGCCCCTTCTGTAATACTAAAGGAAGATAACATGTGCAAATGCTTATAAAAACACTTACTAAATGGTACCAAATTCCAATGCAATTTAACTAGGCCTGTTGTGTTTGTAAGCATTACTTATGAGTTCTTCAAAATCACAAATATTTTTGCTCTGTGCCTTTTAACTCACCTGTAGAAGGAAACACCCACATATGATATACCATTTGACTCATCTTGATGTCTAGTTATGCAAGACGTCAAGCTTTTATGGGTATCCCCCTAATTTCTGGCCCTCTAGACCAGTGATGCTGTTAGCAGGAGGCTTTAGGAGCTTATGCCACTGACCTTTGAGAGACCCCACATTTTCTGCTCCCACTATTCAAACTGACCTACAAGTATATCTCCTGCAAAATCTCAAACCCCACATGGGATGCCACTCCCCACTCTTCTTTGTGACTAATCAAAGTGGTGATATCTCTTAAAACTAACAACACGTCTGCTCCAGATGCTAAAAACCATAAATCATAGGCGTCATTTGTCCCTCCATTTACATACCACTATGTTTACCAAAATCCAAAAGCTGTTACATTTCAGCAATATCTCGATTTTACTCAGAGCTGTTTATAGGTTAGATGGCTCATGGCCAGGCCAAGATACACTCAATTCAACAGACATCTTCTAACACAGGGTCACTCCACCACTCTCAATATAAAGCAAGTCTCTCACATCCTCAAGGTAAAGAAACACTCCAGGAGTCCAGAACTTGACTCCAAGGTCTCAGACATCACTTTATAACATTCTTACATATCAGGTTATCTTTGGGAATCATCCAATTTGAGATTATTTAATAAGAATTCTTTGTTCATTATTAATAACATAACTGTTACTTATATGTTATTATCTAACACAACTATTGTTCTTTCTGACTCCATATATTATATATCCGTATATTTTGTCAGCCATGTTGTAGCATTTACAACCCATATCCTAGTCATTAAAAAGTAGCAAAATACCAGTTTTACAGATATTTTAATCTGTAGGTATAATATTTTAATCAGCACGAGAATGAAGAATAAAATATACAGTATAGGATGTTGTGGTACAGCCAGACAGCTCTTTCAAGTCCTAAACTGCAACTCATCGAATTATCACCTTTATTTCAAGGCCACTGGACGTTGCTTTCAAAATGAGGTATGTTTATTATAAAGTTTCATGCCGTGGTTTCACAACACATGAATGTTCCATGCACCTGATTAGCTGGCTGTCAATATGATGGATGAATTTTGCTCCCCAGGTAATAAAGTTCTTTGATATTGCCTCAGTTTTTCCTTTCCCAGGCTGTAAACCCATTTGATGTCCCAGATGTCCATCCGTAAAATAATCAATAGCCTGAGGTATCAGCTCAGGCTTCCTTTCCCAGGCTGTAAACCAAATTAGCACTAAGCAATGAACAACTGTTATAAAAGTGAGTATAAGGAAGAGGATATGTCTTTTTTATTGTAATGCCTCCTACATCTGAATGCATCTTGTTGGGACTGAGCAAAATATAATACAGAATAAGATGTAGATTTTATACACCATAACACCATACAAAAATAAATGTCAGGAAAACCAGACAATATAAAAAGCACTTTTATTTAATCAAAAAGTATACAGTATAGGGAAATACTGGGAGTAAAGGAAAGCCTTGGGTCTTCCCTCCGGTCTCCTTCTTGCTGATCATGCCCACAAAACCTTCACAGGGAGGTGTACAGGAGTCTTCCATATCAGATGCCTGAACAACCTCAATTGGCTCCACTTCATGTGGAAGGTCAGCGTCTCTACTCCGAGCCTCACCCAGAAGTCTGTGCTTCTCCGTCTATCAAATAAGAGCCCAGCCACCCTGCAAAGCTCCTTTCGGCCCTTGTACTTACAATCTCATTCTTTCGATCATTACCCAAAGCTCAAGACCATAGGCGAGGGTAGGAATGTAAATCGACTGGTAAATTGAGAGCTTTGTTTTTTGACTCAGCACCTTCTTTACCACTACAGATTGGTATAGTATCCACATAACTGTGCTCACTGCTTCAATCTGTCTCCCGATTTCACCATCTCATTATCCCCCACACATGAACAAGACCCCCAGGTACTGGAAGTCCTCCACTTGAGGCAGTAAATCTCCTCCCAGTCAGATAGGACAGTTCACTATTTTCCTACTTAGGACCATGGCCTCAGATATCCTTAGCTGATCTTCATCCCTGCTGCTTCTCACTCTGTTGCAAACTGTTCCAATGTGTCATAGAGAACATAGTCAACAGGACCATGTTGTCTGCAAAAAGCAGTGATGCAATTCTATGGCTACCAAACAGCTCCTCCCCAGCTGTGCCTTCACATCCAATCAATGAAAATCACAAACAGGATAGAAAACAAAGCCCAACCCTGGCAGAGTCCCACACCAACTAGAAATGATGGTTATGTTTTTCAGAGTGTGTTAACACAGCTCTTCCTGCGATTATACAGGGAATGAATAGTCCTTATTAGGGGCCCCAGAACCCCATACTCTCCCACAAAATCACTCAGGAACACAGTCATATGCCTTCTCTAAATTCACAAAACACATGTAGACATATTGGGTGTACTCCAATGCCCCCTTCAGAATCATCATAAGGATAAAGAGCTTGTCCACTGTTCCACAGCCTGGATGGAAACCACATTGTTCTTCCTGGATCTTTGATTCCTCAACTGGGTGGAGTCTTCTTTCTAGTACCCTGGCATAAGCTTTTCCATGGAGGCTGAGGAGTGTGATCCCTCATTTCTGGTAACTACCATTGGGCCCTTGGGTTGCCACCTGAAGAGGCACCTATGGCCTTCAGGCTGCATCTCTTTGCAGCCACTTCCACAATGGTGGGTTTGCACAAGGCACATTCAGACGCTGTGTCCCCAGCCTCCCTCGGGATGCAGGAAAAGGTCTTTTGGAGGTAGTAGTTGAAAGTCTTCTGGACAGTCCACCCTCACCACTCTGGGATTTCCAGGTATACCCAGGCTTAAACCCCCCTTCCCGACCCCACAATCTGACTCAACTCACCACTAGTTGGTGATCACTGGATAGCGCTGCACCTCTGAATATGAAATCGATCATAGATCTATCATCTAAGGTGCTGTAGTATCAAGTACACTTACGATCCACCTTATGTTTGAACATGGTGTTTGTTATGGACAAACCAATCCTAGTATAAAAGTCCAATAATAAAACACCACTTGGGTTTAGATTAGGAAAGCCATTCCTCCCAATCATGCCTCTCCAGGTGTCTTTATTGTTACCTACGTGGATGCTGAAGTTATCCAGCAGAACTATGGAGTCCCTAGTTGGGACACTTTCCAGGATCACCTCCAGGCACTCCAAGATTGCCTCGTACTCCAACCTGACATTTGCTGCATAAGTACATAAGGCAGTCAGAGTCCTTCAGCCACACAGAGGCAGCCCTCTGGTTCTCCAGGATAAACTCTGACATGGCACAGACCAGTGTGGGGCTCACTAAGAAGCTCACACCCACCTGACACCTTTCCTCCACAGGCAACTCCAGAATAAAGGAGAGTCCAGCCTTTTTTAAGGGGTTTGGTTCCAGAAACAAACGAGTGGGTGGATGCAAGCCCAAATACAAACTCTGGCTCTTTCTTCCCAAGAGACACTCCATGTCTCAGGAGTCAATTTGTGTGTCTGATTTCCAGTCCAACAAGACCTCTGCCTTTGATCGTCGTCCAGGTCACTTTGCACCAGGCCCCTATTCCTCCTGCAGGTGGTGAAGCCCACTGGAGGGTAGTTGCACGTTGCAATTTCAGGCTGTGTCCGACAAAGTCCTTGTCATAACAATATGAATTAAAATCATATGCAGTCCTTTCCTTTCTACACATCTCCATTTCTCTATTTTGCAGGACTCTTTTCATTCCCTCTACCATCTTGTCTGACCTACCAAACCCTTACCACATTCCACTTAATGTAGATAGCTTATAATAAAATACTTAAAGCCTTAAAACAATAAAAATGGCAGAAACTCACAAGAATAATAAACCACTGATAGTTGGAAAGACCCTTAGAAGACAGTTAAGGAAAGGGGAAGAATGGCTGGTGAGAAAACAAAAAAGAGAGGAGAGGAGCCAGATTAAGAGTTAAGCAAAATAATGTCTACTCTGAATGGAAATCTAAAATACAGTAGGTGTTAATGAGGCTGAATTGGACAACATATTTAGACAGTTAAGATAAGGTAACTGTACTGGCTGACAAATAGGTTACTGATAATTGGCTTTGTTAGAGCATTGGTATACACTTGAGACATGTTTTACAGAGCAAGCTTAACAATACAGTACCTTAGACATTAAACTATAGATTAAGCACAGTTGTTAGAATATGTTGAAGCACTGATGAAATCAGCAGTAATGGAGAATAACATATTTTGATGTGTGATATTTCATGATCAAGTAGTTACAGTGCACACCAGATTAGAAAAGTTGAGAAAGATTATGGGCTGAATTATATTGCTCATAGGGCATCTTAATATCCTTTTTTATGCACTGAACATAGTTATTACAGTCATAGCTGTTGCTGCAATTTGTTATAGTTTCAGAAGAGTACACATTATGCTATGGCACTGTTTATATTTCCCTAACAAATTTTAATAGGAGAAGTACAGCTGTTTTTAATAGTGGATGTAGTAATACTTTTTCATTCTGTAATTCTTTAACTGTTCAAGTTAATTTTATTGTCTTGTTTACACAGAACATAATGTACAGTACACCCTTTTACCAACACTACCTTTAAGATAAATGAGAGTGTGGTCCACCTTCTGCTTTTTGAAGTCAGTATGCTAAGTGTGAAATTGTAGTCCTGGCACCACTGAGTCAGCAGGTAGACTTCTTCTTTATAAGCTGTCTCATCATTATTGGCAATCAGGTTCAGTAGTGTTATGAACAAATGTAGAGACATCATAGGTGAACAAGGAGTACAGAAGTGTCTGTGTTGAGGGTCATGGAGGATATGATACTACCAATTCACACATGCTGAAATCTATTGATAAGAAGTCCAAAATCCAGCGCTAAGTTCTAAATTGTGCATTTTTGTGATCAGCCTTTGTGGCACAGCGGTGTTAAATGCTGAGATGTAGTCTATAAAAGGACTCTGGGGTAACAGTCTTTATTATTTTGATGTGCCAGAATGGTACGCAGTGCAAGGGATATACTCTTCACTGTGGATAAGTTCTGACAGTATAAAAACTGGAGGTAATCATAACTGAATGGATTATTCTATTTAATGTGTACCATTTCCAGTTTTTTAAAGTATTTAATCAAAATTGGTGCGAGTGCCACCACTTTGTACTCATTCAGACTACAGAGTTTTGTTTTCTTAGGCACAGCTAATTGGTTGCTACAGGTCCTCATTTCTTTAATCCAGCATTAAACTACTTTCCTTACCTTCTCCCCACATTTCAGTTTCTGCTTGTAAGATGACAGCAGGAGTACTGACAGGTAATCAGACCACCTAAAGTGTGGGTGTAGCAGGCAGCAAATGTCTTTTTTCAGGCCGTAGCAGCGACCCAGGGTATTAGAACCCCTGTGTGGCAGGTTACATGCTAGCAATATTTAGAGTAAACGTTCATTAAATTTGATTTGTTGAGTGTCCCAAAGCCAATAAATACTCCTTTAGGATGTAAATATTCCTGTTGTGTAATAATGTTGCACAAATTGTTCAACACATTGTTTGTGTTGGCTTATGGAGGACATGGTCAAATTGGGAACAAGAAGAGCAAGAACTGTAGTCCCAGTTTAATTCATGAAAACAGAGAACAAAACAGGCACTCAACACCAAAAGAAAACAAAGTAGAAATTTAGTTAGGCCTCGGTAGGATTTGTTCCTTCAGTGAAGGCCATGAGATAGCAACTCTGTCCTGCAGGGATGCTATGATCACAGAGTGATGCCTTCTGGCAGCCATGAGATTTATAGTTAGGAGACGTGAAGGGAGTGAGTCAGCTGCCCTCACTGGGTGTCTTCACGGCACATTGGAGGGAATGGAAAAGTAGACTCCTCTTGTTCTGGAGTGGTATTATGTACCTCAGATGGGCCTGGAGGGCAATCCATTGATGAGCATGTGTGATAAGGAATATAAAAAGCACACAGAAAAATATCTTTAGAAACATATTAATAAATATTCTTCTTTAACTAGTTCTGTTATGGATATACTTTTAAAAAATGCATATGATCTTTACATTTTCTATAGTATCTTTCCTTATAAAGGTCTCATGTTGAGTATACAGTAATCCCTCCTCGATCACGGGGGTTGCGTTCCAGAACCCCCCGCGATAGGTGAAAATCCGTAGAAACCATATGTTTGTATGGTTATTTTTATATATTTTAAGCCCTTATAAACTCTCCCACATTGTTAACATTATTAGAGCCCTCTAGACATGAAATAACACCCTTTAGTCAAAAGTTTAAACTGTGCTCCATGACAAGACAGAGATGACAGTTCTTTCTCACAATTAAAAGAAAGCAAACATATCTTCTCTTCAAACGAGGGCCGTCAGGAGCAGAGAATGTCAGCGAGATAGAGAGAGCGTGACAGAAAAACAAACAATCAAAAAATCAATACGTGCTGTTGGGCTTTTAAGTATGCGCACCGTGATAAAGCAGCCGCAAAGAAGAGAGAAATGTGAAGGTAAGTCTTTCAGCATTTTTTAGAGTAGCCTCCGTATTTTCTAAACAAACAGCCTCTGTGCAAACAGCCCCTCCATCAGGCGCAGAGAACGTCAGAGAGAGAGAGCGCGCGAGATTAAAGCAAAACAATCAAAAAATCAATACGTGGTTTCATTTCTTAGAGGAGCGTCCATATCCTCTAGGCAAACAGCCCCTCTGCTCACACCCCCTCCGTCAGGCGCAGGGAATGTCAGAGAAAGACCGAGAAAAGCAAACAATCTGCTCGGGGAAGCACATCGTATATCATTGAGGAGTTTTAGTTAATATGTAATACGTGCTCTGATTGGGTAGCTTCTCAGCCATCTGCCAATAGCGTCCCTTGTATGATATCAACTGGGCAAACAAACTGAGGAAGCATGTACTTTAAATTAAAAGACCCATTGTCCGCAGAAATCCACAAACCAGCGAAAAATCCGTGATATATATTTAGATATGCTTACATTTAAAATCCACGATAGAGTGAAGCCGCGAAAGTTGAAGCGCGATATAGCGAAGGATTACTGTATATTGTAGCTTTACTAGAGTGGCATTTCTAAAGCTCTTCTTGAGTAGCAGATGGGCACAATTTGCAAGACAATAGCTGAGAATGAACAAGATGCAGGTAGTTGTCTCTCATTCGAATGTACTCAGATGCCTATACTAACATCCACTCCCCCGGTGTGATACTGTATATGATATTTCTACAGCAAGAAAAAATAAATGGGGTTTTGTTTCATGGAAAAAAATACTCTGTGTTTATTTCCTTGCATCCTGTTAATTGGGCTTTATTTGTAATGTTGTTATTACTAATAAATAATTTCTTCTTATTCCTGATGTAAATGGCAAGGATTTAATAGTTGTACAAATTACCAGTGGCATAGTGTCAGAGCTGTAGATGCTACTGACTTTCTTCTTCAAAAGAATAGATTTTAGTCTCAGCCAAGTCAATGGCTACCTACAGTATGTCTACAACTAATTTTTCTTTGCATCCTCTAATTTTTCCTTACATATTGATATCTTTGGTTGACTGGAATCCCTAAATACGTGAATGTGGAGTTACGTACAAAAGTTTATACTTGCAAGGACTGGCACAATATCCAGAATTAGTTCCTGTCTTATGACTAATGCTGCTGTACTCCCTGTGATCATGTATGGAAATAAATAACATAATATAGCATAATATACTGTAATATAGCATTCTCAGACCTGCTTGATCCAGTATAGGTTTGTGGATGGGCCTGAGACTGTCCTGGCAACACTAAGCACAAGGGAGGAACCAGTCATGGACAGGATGCAAATCCATTACAGGTCAGTCAGGCAGCACTCACAAACACACACACTCATGGGTGACTATATAATAATATGACACTTTGGGTTGTGGAAAGGAAACCAGAGAATCCAGAGAAAAACTCATATATTAGAATTAGTGTTTTTAGGAAAGGGACAAATGGTTATTACTATAATAAAATGTTTGCCAAATAATTTAAATTGAAGTTATAACAATTGCTTTTTTAAATTGATAATCAATTATGTAAGCTGTTAAGCTGAAGGTTCGCTTTTTCAAGGTACTTTGATTCTACTGACTTTACATGTTAACTTGTTTGCAGACACAGAGAAAAAAGCAGCACACACATCCCTCAGGCACTCCTGAAATAAAGAACAACGGATGAGATGTGACATTTTTGAATTGCCTGTTTTCCAATTCTTAAGTCTCATATCTACCGGCATATTACTGGGTTAATGGTTACATTCAATATGTTATTAAATAATTTAAAAAGGTTAATAGTGTGGAAGGACAAGTTAAATTCTAGAAGTAGCACCTAGCAAAGCATAACCAGAAATATCTTATAGCTTGTAAGCATGAACAGTGGTTATGACCAAGAAGGCAACCTAAACCATGCAAACTGGCAAAATTAGAAAGTCAAGGGCAGAATCTTAAATCTTCAGCCAAAAGCAGTAACAAAAACAATAATCATGACAATACACTTAGAACACCCTGAACTGTTCCCACAACTGCAAAAGCACAATGCTCGAGCACATCCATTATTTCATTACTTCAAATTCAAGTTTATTGTCATTTTTATATTTTTCAATTCATTTTGCATGTTTCATCAAAATAAACACAGTGATACAATACAAATAAAAAAACAAAGGTAAATAAATACAATGACATACATAAAAAGAAACATATAAACAATTGAATGCAATATTTATATACACGGTGTGGTCTATGGCTGGCTTGTCATCCTGGCCAATACCCCCAGGCCGCCAGATGGAGCCCTCCCTGTAGCGTGGAGGTGCCCCGAAGACCAGCAGGGAATCCTGGACAATGGAGTTTTCATACACAGCCCTGCTAGATACCACAGGGGCCGCAAGAGAGAGCTGCAGGGAGGAGCAAAGAGTCATATGTGCCCTATAACCTGGAAGTGTGTCATAGGCAGAGCGACGGATGAAGTGACATACTTCCAGGGTGAAGAAAAGGACTTTTGATCTAACCCGGAAGTGATAGAAGATCACATGGACTGGGGATTGGAACACTTCTGGGTCAGGGACTATAAAAGGTTTGTGGGAGCTCCAAGACAGCGAGCTGAGATGGGTGGAAGGGTGGCAACGCGTCTGGGAGTGTGGATGATTGTATTGATTAGTGATTGTGTATTGTTGAATGAGAATTGTGGAGAGGAGGGTGCTTTGTGCACTGTGCTGTATTAATAAAGTTGATTATTGGACTTTTACCTGGTGTCTGACGTCTTGGACAAGGGTTCAAGGGAGCGGACAACTTCTCTTTCATCACCACCCATCCCATTATATGCCTGCTATATAATTGCTTTTGCCTACATAGTGACATTATGGCAGCGGCACAGGCAGGCAGTTAACCAAGCAAATTTCCAAGGGTGCAGCCCAGACTGTAATAATCTGATGTTGTAGGGCAGTGGTTCTCAACCTGTGGGGCGGGAAGTAACAAAAAGTGGGGCATGAAGATGTGAAAAAAAGAAAACAAGAATCAAAAATAAGAAAAAACATCTGTTGAAACCAAAACAAATTAATTTAAACTACATTCTGATACTAGAACAATAAATATAGAGTTAGATAAATGTCGATAAAAGTTAAGTAGGTATAATAAAATATGCATCTACATTTCAAAAAAATGTTAGGGGGCGCGATTAAAACTGTTATGAAAACTCAGGCCGCAAATACTTAAAGGTTGAGAAATGCTGTTGTAGGGAATAAATAGAAAGAAATAAAAAAGGGTTGATCACTTGGCCATGATGGTTGTTATTAATCAATGATATTACACTATTTTTAGCAAACTTAGCCTATTATTTGATTTTTAATTATGAATAATAAATCATTTACAAAACTCCTCATTCCTTTCATGTTTGTGTTATGTGCTCAATATAGTCAGCAACGATAAAACAGATTACCTGATAATCTCATCCTGAATCTAATGCTAGTTTCTTCCTATAGTATAGCATAATTGATAAAAGTATCTGGTGATGCAGGCTACAGATTAGCCAGTTCCTGAATGCAGGATCCTGCAAGTCCAATTTTCCTCTCAGAACCCCATAAGTGTGCAGGTAAGGGTAAACACCATTTCCAAAATGGTCCTTCAGTTGGTATGAGTTTACATGTGTGTGAAGGAGCCCTGCAATGGTTTTGTGCTCTGTCCAGGGCTGTTTCTTACCTTTCATCCACTGTTGCTGGGACAGGCTATGGATCCCTAAAACTAAATTGAATTAAGGAGGTCGATACTGTTTTGAAGTTACAGAATATATATGACATGGTGACACAGTCATTGGCCTTGATGCCTCAGCTTATTGTCTCTGTGTTCACATAGATTTATTCCAGATATGCTGTGATTATTCTATAGTTCGATTTATCAGTTTCAGTTCAATTCATTATTATTGTTGTTGTTGTTGTTAACTATACTACTACAACTAAAAATAATAATAAAATGTATTTATATAGCACCTTTCCCATGCTCAATGTGTCTCATAAAGAAACAGCAGGTATATGTAACATTGGATACAGATTTTTCCTAAATAGAACATTGAAACAGATAGATACAGGATATACAAAGGGATTAAATAGACAATAAACCAGAATAAAATACAAAATTCATTACTAAAAGAAAACCTAGGAAATAACATCATTTGTGATATAACACGCAGTCAAATTACACTGAGCATCTGGACAGAGAATGAATAAAGCAATCATTTAAAATGGTTCAAATCCTCCACCTGGTAGTTAGGATCTGTATTGAGTTTGCTGTATTACCTCATTTCTGTATCACTTTTTATTTGACAAAAAAGGGAGATCCTAAGAGGTGTGTGTTATGTTAAGCAGCAATTCCAGAGTGACTAAGTATCACTGCAACCTCCAAACTGCAAAGAGAAGGTGTGAAAAGGGTGAACTTTAAGAAGTCACTCAGGCGACACCACCCTGATATTTTTTGCCTCCCTACTATTACCTCAATCAGATGTGTTAATGTCGGTTATAAGTCAGGCCAGTTTGTTCATACATCCTCTCTCTATAAAGCTTTGCTTGTGTTTCTGATTCTGAGTTCACCTTTTCCATGTGTCCTTGGTGTAATTGCCTCAGTGTGCATATGCAACCACATTGAGGCAGAACCTGCACCATTTCAATACTGACATGAGAATAAGCCTTGACTGGCCAAAATTTTCTGTAAGGTTAACCTTTGTTAATAGGTTTCTCTCCATATACATAAAGCAACATCTCTGTTTGTTTGTTCTTTATGTACAGCTTTACTTTTCAAGCATAAGTCAGGTTTTTGACATACAACTTTCGGCCTCCCTGGAATGACAGCTGAGGGATGGAGCAAGCGACAAGAAATGCTAGTGTGGTCTAAACAAAGAAACAGAACTATACAGACTTTGATTTTGGTGTAATGGTGGGTAAGCCTGCCTTTCACTTGGTGTAATTGCCTCAGTGTGCATATGCAACCTCATTGAGGCAAAACCTGCACCATTTCAATACTGACATGAGAATAAGCCTTGACTGGCCAAAATTTTCTGTAAGGTTAACCTTTGTTAATAGGTTTCTCTCCATATACATAAAGCAACATCTCTGTTTGTTTGTTCTTTATGCACAGCTTTACTTTTCAAGCATAAGTCAGGTTTTTGACATACAACTTTCGGCCTCCCTGGAATGACCGCTGAGGGATGGAGCAAGCGACAAGAAATGCTAGTGTGGTCTAAACAAAGAAACAGAACTATACAGACTTTGATTTTGGTGTAATGGTGGGTAAGCCTGCCTTTCAACTAAAAACTGATTTTCACCCATTTAATCAAACATTAGTTTTATAATAATAATAGTAATAATAATAATAGTAATTTACATGTATGCAGCATTTTTGTTGTTACTCAAAATGCTTTACATAGAGGGAAACCACTTTCAACAACCACCAATATGCAGTACCCACCTGGATGATGCAGCAGCAGCCATTATTGTGCCAGTATGCTCACCATGCATTAGCCATTAGGTTGTGGGGTGGTGAGATAGACAGCCAAATAGAGACAGGAGATGGGTACAGAGGTAAAATGGACAAGGCCATGATGGGTAATTCAGCCAATACATTGGGATAGTTATGGCTTCAGTCCCAGGTAAGGACATATTGTGTCCAGTTATTTTTATTTTTGCACAAGAGGAAAAAACCCAGAACATTACATACAAAGAAGCTTTCCAACACTAACGAAAGTTATTTAATACATGGAAAACGTTTAGGCAAAAAAAGTTTGGTAATATACTGTATAATTTGTAATTAAATTTTACCTTTCCAACTTTCCACTTTTTCACAGGGATGGCATTAGTAACTGAGTTGGTCCAAATTAAAATGTATCTTTTGCAAACACTCACACATTTACAGATACTCCCAGGCTGAAATGGTGCCATCCTCAAACTGTGTACTTCTCCTGAGACTACTTGGGGGCTCCAGCTCTCTACCAAACCCCCCACCTCATAATGAGAAAATGGATAGATGGCTTTTGTAAAAGAGTAATGACATTGGTTTCTGGTTTGCCTGCTTCAACTAATATTTAGTGATATAAATAGCACTCGCTAGATAACTTTCTTTTTTAATTCTGGTGTTATCAGATTAGTAATCTGCACTCCATTAGCAACAAATGCTTGTGTCAGCTTTCTCAGCCTTTGGAAAGAAGCCCAAATCCATAGACGTTAATGACTAATCTAATGCCTACACTTTTGGAGCAATGCCTTTTTAAATATTTTTTCCATTAGTTTCTCTAAAGTAACTTTTTAATTTTTTTTTCAGTTAATACTTTCCATTGCTCATAGTCAAAGCATCTCACAATGAAAGTGTCTGTGGGCTGCTTCTACTAAAGGCAACTAGCCCCATTTCCTTTAAACTGTGGAGTAATTATTTGGTAACTCCTGGTCTGCAAACTGTTTCCTTATGCACCATTGAATCATAAACATAAGAATTCTTGAAAGTAAATTCAGTTTTCTGCATGTGGAATGTTTGATTCCCTAAAATTAACTAAATAACAGTTTCACAACTGCTGCTGTGCTGAGTGTCCCTGCAAACATATCTGAAGGATAAGAGAGGGAATTAAAAAAGCTGATGGACAATATAGAAGGTCAGTATCTAACTGGAAGTTAGTGATGAAGAATATCAACAGAAATCAGAGGGTTTCATAGACAGGAGTGATTCTGTTTGGCCTTACCGTGTCAAAAGCTTCAATAGGTTAATTTGCAGACTGATCCTTAGATTTTGTGAGGTAACAAAGGATGCTCTAACAGAAATGAGTTTTCAGAAGCGCACAACAATGTAGCTTCAAGACAGGAATAAAGCGCACGCCTCTTCAGTGATGCTGTAGTGTATTAGTGCTCAAGAATTGTGCCAATGACATTTGCGATTCATAAACATAAAAAGTGATGAAACTGGCACCTGCCATAAAAGAAGACAGACTTAGCACACTTGACCAATGTACACACATGGTTTTAAAGGACATGCATGCTTATGGTTTACAAAGCCTTAAATAATCTCACTCCATCCTGTATTTCAGAGTTCCTGTCACGTTATACTCCAGATTTTAACCTTAGATCTTCAAATGATTGTCAGCTTATAAATCCAAGAGCTAAATTTAAAAGAAGTGGTGAGGCAGCCTTCTGCTGTTATGCACCTAAAATTTGCAGTAGCTTACTGATAGAAATTCGTCAGGGTAATATGGTGGAGCACTTTAAAAAAATGCCAAAAACCCATTATATTAACATGGCTTTCTCATAGCTTCATTTTAGCGTAACCCTGATATTCTGTATATGCTTTGAATTATTGTTTTTATCATGACTCCACAATCTGTACTAACCCCTACTTTCTCTGCTGTTCTTTATCCGGTTTTCTGTGCTGGCGATCTGGGCCACCACCACCCGATCAAGGCCCCATGCAGTCTCTGCATTGATAGATTGAAGGCCAGAGGTCCACATGACCATAGTCATCTAATTCTTTAACGTGAAGCCTGAAAACCATGAGGACTGATTGAGGTCATTTATGTTAGGTAGAATGCCTAGAGAGGGCTGGGTGGTCTCGTGGCCAAGGAACCCCTGCTGATTTTTGTTTTTTCTGTCTTCCTGGCCATCTGACCTTACTTTATTCTTTGTTATTTAGTATTGTCTAATCTTATTTTTATTTTATAAACTTTTCTTTCTTCATCTTGTAAAGCACTTTGAGCTGCATCATTTTGTATGAAAATGTGCTATATAAATAAATGTTGTTGTTGCTATTATAGATGAAGACTGTTGAATCTTTGAGATTTTTACATATTCCATATTACACTAGTTCTGCTTTAACACTATCAAGCGTATCTGGTTTTCCTGAGTTGAAATCATTTTAATCTACACTATATATATAAAATCCTAAGCCTAAAAGTGTAACAATTTTGTGCAAAGATTTTATGTCACATTTTTTGTCATGTTTTAAATCGGGCTTATTTTAAAACCTACATATATATGTTTGGTATCATTCTTTTCAGAATTTATAGAACTTTAATGTGATGCTGTTAGATTTTCAGATTCTCATTCTGTTTTTATATTATAAAATAAAAAATTTTTATGATCTCACATCCCGCAAGACAAGACTTTATGAGAAAAGATTTAACCATGCCCGGGGCTGGAAGTAAAAGACAAAGAGTAGGACAGCTGCTGTACAGGCTTTTAAATGTCCAAAGCACCATGCGAGATGCAGATCACACAGCACGACATCAGCAGCAAGCCAGCAGCTGATCGAGCAAAGAGTAGGTAAAAAAAAAAAAAACTATGTTTCCCATTGTAATACCATTTAAGAGGGGGTTTCAGAGGAGCGACCTCATTTCCTTGGGGTGCATTCAGCCCCCCTCTTCACAACGTGAGTGGCAGACGCACTTCATATTTGTCCTTCACATTTTTACACTTTTTCATACCTGGGTATTGAGGTATCGTATAAATGGTTATATTTTCTAGCTTCTTTATGAAATCATTTCACAATATTCTTTGTTTACTTCAGAACAGCAGAATATGGACAGAAATCCGTTTCAGGAAATATGTAGTTATTAGTCAGAGTAATTGGGGTCTATGTTGGCTTTGCGTTGACATAATATGTAGTCAGAATTTTGAGAAGGTGCATGTCAGGATCAATGCAAAAGTTTAAATCAGCCATTAGGCTGTACTAGAGGTACAGCTTGTTATGATAATCGGCAGATGAAAGAATACATAACCCTAATCTCCAGTGACAGTGCGTAACTACAAAGGATAAAAGGGCAAGAGTGTTAACTCCAGCCAAAATACTAATAAGAAATTTAGACACAAAGATTGGGCTGATGAATTTTTATGAGGAAATATGATTTATCATATCAATCTTTAATGTATCTGTCTTCACGTCATTTAGAGCCCACCAACACATAGAACCTTATAAAGTACTTTTTAAAGGTAAACAAAAATGTAGGTAGTGCAAGCAATACAAAAGGGAGTGGCCAGTTCAAATCCTTTGTAAAACATAATGTATGACATGTAGGAAATCATTTTACCTGCCTGTAATCCATAAGCTAAATATATAAATATACGAAAAAGAAATCACTCTTGGTAATTAAAAGCTTTATCATTTTAATTATAAGTGCCATATGGTAGCAATTTTAGGTTATTTTAAAAGTTTATTTGTTTGTGAGACAACTTGTATTGAAGACATTTATCCTCTGTATGCATATCTGAGAGCAGTGTGCTGGAGGAGGAGTAGTAAAAAGACCTGTGAAAAATGAGCTGCCTCTGTGAGTCATTGGTAGTGTGCAGGATTTTCAAAGACTATTCAAAGTTACAAAATGGAAAAATGAAATAGAAGATCATTTTAAATGAGAAAAATAACAAGCAAAGAAATATCTGCAGGAAACTATATGTCTAAAAAGTTAACACAATACAGGAGCAAATGCATAGCAATGTGGAATCAATACCAGCATAATGCAAAAAGAATCAATTATGAAAGAAGACTGGATATCATTAGAAAAAATGTGAACTTAATGCAGTTTAAATACTAATGGGCCATCACAGATAAACCTAGAATGAATGTTCACTAGAGCAGCATTCATAGCGAAAGAAATGAGAGCTCACTGAATGCTGCACAATGACCAGCAACTGATAGCCTTATGTGCATTTCAGGTTGACACAGGACAAGCAATATATCAGTATACAGTGCGTCCATATTTAAACAGAATAACCTAAACTGTTCCTGAAATATGAATATTAGTGGCATTTTCTAATAATATCCAGCCATTCATTTTGCATTAAAAGACTGCAGAGAGCAATCAGGACGATACCATGAGTATTTATTACAGGGCATATTAATACTGTATATAAATCTACACATACTCACACTAGTCCAGGTTAGTTCGGGTTCAAGTTCAAGTTTAACATCTGATGTTAAGTGTTGTGGAAGTCCAGCTCCTGGGCACAGACAGACGCCAGATGTCCAAAACCACATTTTTATTAAACTCCTGGTAATACACACTACCACACAATGCCCAAAACCAAATTCTCAATCCCTTCTTTCTCCACTCTTCTCTTTACTGTCCTTTTCTTCTGACACCTGCACTCCTCTCTCACAAGCTCTGTCCACCACCTCCTGACTCTGGCTCCACTAGTGGAGTGAGGAGTCCCCTCTTATAATGCCCGGATGTGCTCCAGTTGCTCCATGATGATCTTCCGGCAGCACTCTGTGTGGTGGTAGTGCTGCCCTTGCACCTAGAAGCACTCCATGCATACTTAGTTCCTGTTCCAGAAGCAATTCCTGTTTTGGCGGAAGTGCTGTAATCCAAGGCTCTGTAGCCATTTTCCAGGCACCCCCTGGTGGTAGCCACGGGTTCCATCAAGGTTGAGATTCCAAGCTCTGCTCCCGTGGCCCCCAGGTGAACCAGGGCGGCTGCCCTCTCATGGCCCGGGGGAGGTATTTCTCCTGGTCCTTCCAGGTGTCCTGACTAGGTAGAGTCCCCAGCCATCCGCCACAGTGTATATTATTCTGTGTATACAACACAGAATAGTGCCAACAACAGACAAATAGTGAATAAATTAAAATATCAGGTGATATAAATTGTTATACGTGTACGAATTAGGGACAGCTTAATGGCTCTGGTCATAGTGATTCTGTGCTGCTCCACAAGTTGGACACTTCTGGTGTCCATCCACCTGAATCCTCATCTTCCTGCTGAAAGTCCTTAAAGACAGAAGATCTTCCATCTTCAGCAGTTAAGATTTAGACTTGTAGAAACGTCTTTTTAGACACAATGCCGTTTGTTAAACATGTTTATTTTCATTTCAGTTATAAAGGGTTTTCCATCAAGTGCCCCAAATCTTTATGTGTTTTATTTTCTTACAATGGAGTAGTTGGCGGGATTTTAAAACATTGTGAAGATGACAGAGCAACAAGACATTGCTAGCACTAGGCAAGTCATGACTTTGAAAACCTAGGCTTTTAAGGTTCAGGGGCCTCATGCATAACGCTGTGCATAAAATTCACACTAAAACATGGTGTATGGACAAAAGTCGAAATGTGCGTATACACAAAAAAATTCAAATGCAAAAAACTGTGCATAAGCATAGTGCTAGAAGCTGCACCCCAAGAATTCTTCCCACTCTTGACACAATCTGAGGTAGAGCATTCCGATCAGCTGCTGTAGAGCTGTCATTCCACACTCAGATATGTTGGGTTAAAAGACAGTGATAATGCTAAAGCAGCTATAGTATTTGGAATAGTTTGGCCATTCTGTGCACCATTACACTATATGGTTACAGGTTGATTACATTCAGATTCCTTAAACTAAAAAACGATATGTTAATGTCAGTGTATTTGATAAAGCCACGTCAGGGATGTGAATCTAAAATATAAAGGGAAGCCACCCAGGCACAGTAGCACTGCTTTGATGCTGGGTGCTGCTAATTTGGAAAAACGAGCCGAAAACTTGCATATGCTATGGTTTGAGCTGGCGTGAGAATTTACATGGTTTTACACCAAGTTTAGTTTTTATACATTGCAATTTGAATGTGGAAACTGGCGTATGCAACATTTTTGTGCATACACACCATTTATACATGAGGCCCCAGGTCAGGGGAAAGTGAACGAAGCTTGCAAAAACAGAAGTATGTAATCAGGTGCTTGCTGTTCTCCAACATGAACGACTATTGGGACCATCCCAGGTATTGTTACAGTTACATCCAGATAACGATATTGAGACTCACTTCCTGGTTTTTAAAATACAATTACACCTCTGTAAGAAAGTAAATAGGAACAGGGTTAGACACAGTCTGCACTAGACAGCAAGAGAACAGAACAACAGGTGAGTAGATTGGTTTTAAAAACTTATAGCAACATGTTATAAGTGCTTTATGTGGTATGGCAGCAGCTGATTTCATATTTGGTAGTCCGAGGTTGTGTTTCTTTTGATTTAGAATTCTGTATAGAAGCATGTTTTTTCCAAGCTCGAAGCTATGCCGGTGGATGAGTGCAATATATCATCATAGAGGACATGAATGTGTGCTGAATCTAAGGACATAAAAAGCGCTTGATTATACTGCAATAAACAGTGTCCTGGAGCAAACAAAGAAGATCCCAAAAATTAGAGTAGAGACTTCTGGTAACTTTAATCACTTGACAAAATTTTAGTTTTTCATTTTTTTTTTAATATTCAGTTCCTTTTAATATGTATGTTCTCATTATGTTTTAAATAAGAATATTAAAAAAAAGTAGTTTTTCTTTTTTTTCTCTTTGTAGATTATTTTCATTATTAAATAGAGTACTATGAAATACTGTTCAGAACTGGTACGACTGGATAGCTAAACTTGTGACAAATCAAAAGATATAAATCACATGATAATCATATGAAAAAATCATTATTATGCAGTCAAAATGGCAATGCAACCTGGGTGGCTAATATAAATCTTGTTTAATTTTTTGTTTTTGTTTAATTTCTGTGCAATACATCTTCATTATCATATCGCTTTTGTGTTAATTACTAATGAGACACAATCCCACTGCCATTGTCGACTCTTTTACTGTTCAAGTCTCCTAATGGTAGCAGCCATATTGTTTACAAGTTGCTGTGAATGATGTTATCAATGAGTGGCTATCTTAGGTGGCCATGTGGCATACCAGTTAGCTAGTCTTGGGACATAATCCTACAAGTCACTGTCCATGCTACTTGTGGTTTCTTTGTTTAGGGCTCATTGGTTCCAGGATTACTCTCGTATTTGTGTAGTTTTTTTCTCTTGTCATTAAAAGGTTAGTTCACTGGTCAGATTGTCTTTGATGTTTCTGAATTCTTGCCTATCCCTGACTCTGTGTACTGCCAGCATTTTTAACCTTAAACCTTTTTACATCTTCTGGTCATTCCACCCCAAAAATAATTTTTGGTTCAGACCCTCAAAGTCTGTTTAAACCATTGCCCATTTATGAGCTAAGGTCTCAAAGGGTCATGCATAAATGCTGCATAATTTCAAGTATTGAGGCTGGTTACAGTGGTTTTCTATGGATGGACAACAAAAGTAAAATGTAAAATGATTAGAATTTTTCCTATTTTGCTTATGTTGCTGAAACTGCTTTCATAAATTATTTACTCTTGTCTTTATTTTGAATATTACTATAAATATACATTTGACCAAAAAATACATAGAACTTTATTATATGTTCCCAGGGTGGATATATTTTTAATTCGTTGCATTTATATGGCGCTTTTCTTACTACTCAAAGTGCTCAGCAATTGCAGGTTAAGGGCCTTGCTCAAGGGCCCAACAGAGCAGAGTCCCTTTTGGCATTTATGCGATTCAAACTTGACACCTTCCGATTGCCAGTGCAGATTTCTAGCCTCACAGCCACCACTCCGCCTTTTTGCAGAAACTCTTTAAAAAAAATAGATTTATACACACACACACTAAAAAGAAAGAAAAGAGAACTTCTAGCCTTGACTTGTCTTGTTCTTTTAAATAAACATTATGTGGTCTGTCATCATAAATTGACTTGTGGTTATCTGGTGAATCTGTCACCATGACTTGGACTCATATGACTGTAACCAAGAGGTCACAAATTGCACTGTGTAATGACAAATATCACTTAGTAACTAAATTGTTGGTTAACTTAATGCTAACACATTTACCATTAGATGTTCACCAGTGTAATTACTTTATTCAAATATTATACCTCTTCAGTCCTTCATTTAAAATATTTTTCACACATCTACAATCCTAACATGGTTCAATATTTTCCTTATTTTTGCATGCCCCACAAAACACACACTATATTCACAATTTATTTTAAAGTGAAAGCATATGGCAAATATCACCTGCAGACAGTGATGAGTTTTAAATTGAATGCTGTGCCTGTAAGATTTTAAGAAATAAATCCAGTTTGCAGCTTGATAAAAGTGAGGGAACTTGGCGGCTATTAGTGGCATGTTGCATGATTATCCTTTGCTCACAAATCCCTCTGGAACGTGGCAGCCAAGCGTTACAGATGTGTGGTGGCTCCTCCACTCCGGAGAAGGCAATTATTCTTTTTCCTCTCCTCACTGTGAAAGCCAATCTGAGACTGATGTCTCTTTTTCGTCACTCCACCTTATTGATCTCTTACTTCTAGAAGCGTCTCCCTGGGTAATGGGCTCTCTGTCTTTATTACTTGTCCAAACTTTCAGGTATGCAAAAATTGCATTTCAGTATTCTTTTCATTTACAAGTAATGTGACTCTCCATGAATATTTAAAGTAGAGCTATTTGAAAGTTAGAAGTTAATTTAACACATTTAGTTGTGTTTTATACAAGCCAAAAAACACTGTTTTCCTTTTTTTTGACTCAATGGCTATTACTATCTATGCATTCAATCACTTTCTATACCCTCTTCATTTTTGACATGGTTGCCGATAATGCTGTTATGTTTTAACTGTTGTCATTACTGTATTATTATGGTGGTGCTCCATGGGTTTTCTGTGCATATTCCAGTTTTTTCTCTCACACCCCAAACATGCGTGGGTTTGCTTAAATGGCAACTATAAATTGTAAACTATAAATATGAGTGAGTGTTGCTGGTTGCTACCTTCCACAAGATTTGCCAGGCCCCCTACATTCATGTAATGGGAAAAGCAAATCAATTTTTGTTAGTATAGGTTAATCAAAAATAATAGGCTTGATTTTAATACTGCATATAACATAACTCATCAGGCCTTTATATTTGAAACTGTATTTGAAATCCAAATCGAATCTTAAGTAAAAGACACAACTGTTTAACACTTTAGTTTAACAATAACAATCAATAACTAGGGGTGGCATGGTGGTGCAGTGGGTAGCGCTGCTGCCTCGCAATTAGGAGACCCGAGTTCGCATCCCGGGTCTTCCCTGCGTGGAGTTTGCATGTTCTCCCCATGTCTGCGTCGGTTTCCGTCCAAAGACATGTAGGTTAGGTGCATTGGCAATCCTAAATTGTCCCTGGTGTGTGTGCGTGCCCTGTGGTGGGCTGGCACGCTGCCTGAGATTTGTTTCTTGCCTTGCGCCCTGTGTTGGCTGGGATTGGCTCCAGCAGACTCCCGTGACCCTGCAGTTGGGATATAGTGGGTCGGATAATGGATGGATGGAATCAATAACTAAACTAACTTAACCTTGTAACTCTTCATCAGCCTGTACAGTATTCTCACCTAATAAAATTGACTTTAAATTTTAAGTACAAATGTAAAAAAAAACCCAGCAGCAATCCAAATAAACCTTCAGTCAAAATGTAAACACTCACTGTTTATAAAAAGAAAATAAAAATGCTATCAGAAAACAGTTGCCTTGTATCTTTTTTTGGATTATATCAGATGATGTAGAACAGCAGTACTGGAAATATTGCATTGCCTCAAATTTCTTGTGTAAACATAAATAGATATGCCATGAAAAGAGGAAAGTTAGAATTTCAGTGCTAGGAATGTGCAAGTAAACACTTTAAGAGTTCACTAGCCATCCTGCTGGCAGACACATCACAGTCAAAGCTTTAAATTCTTTTTCAATAACACAAGCATATTCACTGATGTTGGCTTAAGAGCTGATCTTTGACAAGTTATTACATTCCCTCCAGTGCTAAACAGCTTCTCGGAGGCAGTACTGGTAACAAGGATGCATAGGCATCTCTTGGGTAAATGGCTGATCAAAGGAAAGTTCACCTCGTGTGTTTTACACCACATGAGGGGATCGCTCTCATTGTCTGATGGTGGACATTTCATGTGGCCGTGTAGTTCAGCTGTGATTTTCTCTCTGTCAGACACGCCTGTCTTCTCTGATGTCGTGCCCTCAAAAAAGCTTCCAAGGGTCTTCTTTGGTCTCTTGGAGGTACCTTAGGTGAGCTGGGTGTCTTCTGCTGTTTCACGAGGGGTTTCAGATGCAACTGTGGGACTCAGATCTGATAGAAGGTATTTCGCTTCACAAATTGCTCTGGCTTGGATGGCTTTGCTCTCACTTTTATTCATATATTCAGAGTGAAAATGTGGGTCAAGCAGAAATTCCAGAATTTTCAGTTCTTCAGTCACAGTGTCCCTGTACTGTATTTGCTGTTCATATAGTCTTGTACTGATTTCTTGATTGTCTTTGTGGAGTCTATGTCATTCTCCATTGCCTGTAGGATGTTATAACTGAATAAATGAAGAATATGCTTCATGAATGAGATGGTGACATAGTCTTCAAAAGAGAACGCATCAGTGAAGTAAGAGGACCTACAGCCTTGCTCCCAGACTCAAGAACCTCTACATCTTGCCACTTTAGCACCAGGTGTCTGATTGACCTGTCAGCAGCCAAGACCTGTGTGATGGCCTTTTCTCATTTCAAAAGCAGCTGGATTTTTTTTTTGACTTCTTACCCATCATGTGGGAGACTCTGTGACCAGTTTGTGCTTAGGTTAGGCCCATTTCTACTCCAGCATCCTGGTTTGCCCACTGCTGCTTCCAGCTGTGAGCAAATGCAGTCACAATCTTTTTTCCAGCTCTCACTGCTCTCTCAAACCTGGGGTCCTTCACTCTACTCTCTGAAGATAAAGAGACTTAGCCTCTCCCTCTCTCTATCTCTCTCTCATACACACACACAAACACACACACTGTTTCTCTTTCTCTCTCTCTCGCTCTCTCTCTCAATTTGATCCATTACAATTGTTTTGGGACTGCCTGCTATTATGAAAAGGCTGGGGGTTTTTAACAGAGTGGTTTATGATTTTTGGATTTGTTCTTATTTAGATTTTTGGGGAAAATGACTCATAAAAATAAATTACAAGTTTTATATTTTGATGGTAAATGAAACTTATCAATAGCAATGTGCACACGATGACCTAAGCATGACAGTGTGGTCCATTTATTAGGAAGACTTTAACAACATTGGCGCCACTGTCTGTTGTCACACACTACTGTTTGTCCTATTTTAGATACCACAAGTTAAGAAACTCCCTTAAACCATAAACAATATTTTCACCTGTATGATCTGCGGGAAAAAAACTTGTCTCAAGGCAGGAGTTGTGTAGCTTCCAGTCATTGTCAGTGTAGTGCATAATCAGGCTGATACCGTTTCATGGTATTTCTCAACCACATGTCTGAGGCTGATGATTGTGTAGTTGCTAGTTTGTTGCAGCATGCTTCATACATCATAGGCAAGGATATCTTTGAAAAATATTTTCTTCTTGGGATGTTGTATCATGAGTCAAGCTTTTTAACCAGCTGCTTAAAGCCCTCCTTTTCCACTGTTTGGATTGGCATCATTTTCTTGCTCAAACAATATGTAACCGCATCAGTAATTTCCATCCAGTGTTTACTCTTCCTGTCATATGGAGTGCAACTAGTGAGTGCTCCAGCGATGCTCGGTTGAGTTATTTGTTTATTTTTTGGCCGCATGTCACCAGCTGCTAGTACCTCCTCATGTGCCTTCATAGCCTGGTTGTACTGAATGGTGTGTTTTTGCTTCAAGCGGTGAAGCATAGGTTTGCTGTGTTTCCACCTTTAGAGTTAACAGTTTTCTTGCATATTTTGCAAAGTATTATTCTTTGTTGGATGTCTGACCTTCTGGCAGCCAAACCACTTCCATAATACTGAAGAAACTTTAGGTAATTTTTAGTTACTAAAGCGACATCAGAGGCTGACACGCTGTTCTCGCTCTCAGATATATTAGTGCTTGTGTCACTGTTGTGTATGCTAGGGAACATAAATCCATTGCGTTACTACATCATTGATATCGCATGATATTATCATGTAAAAATGAATAACGCTGTTATTGTGGACAATATGTTATGGCACAGCCTATTTGTCTTAATGAAATTTTATTTATTGAGCTTTTGTAAAATGTCAGATTTCCTGCTGGGGACAAATAAATGATCTATCTAAAACCCTGCAATTCTGTAATCATGTTAGAAAATCTTAGATAAAAACTTTTGACATGTATAATATACTCTAAATCAAAATAAGCATTCCAATGAGTATAATGTTGTGCACTATTACCATTATTGTTCATATAAACCAACTTACGGTACTTTCTAATTATACAGAAATAGTGATGCACCAAATGATTCACATAAATTGTATTTACAGCAAAAGTTTCTCTTTGTAGCACAATTTGCTAAATAAATTGTGTTTGACCTCCAGTGAAACTCATATCATTCACACAAGAAGAAAGGCATGTAATTCCTATTTGAAAGTGTTTTCATGCATTAATTCCCCATGTGTTTTCCTGTCATTTTTATACTTAAATAAAGATCTCTAGAGAGAATAAAATATCACTACAAATGTGTATAATTTCAGCCAGGATAAACCTTTTGCTAGGTAATGGTTGGGCAGGGGGTTTTGGGAGCAGCGATTTTCCATGTAATGAGTGTCACACACATCTGCATGGGAGGCAGCTAAAGGGCCTGAATGAGAGTAACTCCATGCCAGACAAGGGGGTGGTGGAGTGCACTTTTTCTCTCGCTCCTCTGTAGTTACAGGAAATGCCCCCTGACCCCAATGACGTCATTTCTGGTTCCAGCGTCAATGATGTCACTTCCGGTCCCGGGCACAATGAAATCACTTCCAATTCTGGCCCCAGAAATGACATCACTTCCTCCACTCTGCCTTGAAACCACCATCTTGGCCATCTTGGTGCCAGCAAGTCAGTTCTGTTCTGGACTCTGATTTATACACTTCAATTGCTATTATTGACTCCATTTGCAGCCAGGAAATAATATACAGGTGGCTGCCCCAAACTTTTCTGTGACTTTTTGTTGATTTCTGTGACAACTGGCATAGTCGGCAGGATGTTGGATTTCCTGAAGAACCAGGACACAGACCTAAACTACTGTATATTCAGGTGGGAAAGTACCATGGCCGAGTTTCTGAGTGGGAAGTTTGTTCCGTGATTCGGAGAGACCCGGTGCACGCTCAGCTCCCAGTACACTTGACCGGGCAAACTGAGAAAAAGAGGCAGTGCAGTCCACCACCCCCTGGTCTGGCATGGAATTACTCTCATTCAGGCCCTTTAGCTGCCTCCCAAGCACATGTGTGTGACATGAATTTTTCTGTATGCAGTTCAAAACTTGCCTTTTTCATTCAGTACTATTCAGCAACATCTTGAGATTCAACTTAACTCACCTCAGAATGCAGATGACATTCTTCATATCCAAAACATGTTTGAATTCTCTACAAGAGCATTGATAACCTTGCTAAATAATAATCGTTTAAGTATTAACATAAGCATTATTTTCAAACTTAATCTATTTTAGAGTTGTGGGGGAGTGGAGCTTATCCTGACACCATTAAGAATATAACCTGGATGCAATCATGAATGGGGCATCAATGCATTATAGGGCTAACTCACGAACTCACTCACACTCGCCAATTTATAATCCACCAATCAATTTCATTTGGGAATGTGGAAGAAAATCAACAGAATCTAAGAAAAACAGACATGGGGAAAATGTGAAAATGGCATACAGACAAGGACAAACCGAAACCCTGGATCGCTGAGTTTTAATGACTGTGTCACCATGTAGCTCTAGATGTGTACTGCTTGCTGCTTTCCTTATACAGTTTTGCCATTATAAGATAATATACCCTTTGGAATCAATAACCACTTTATTCTATTTCATTCTAAATATAAAGCTACTGGGAGAACACAGCAAATGTCAAGTCAGAATTAAAATAATGACGTGATTGTCCGCAGAAATCACTTGAGAGTACAGAGTAAACATTTCATACCAAAGTATTCATTTCTAAAAGACTTAACTACATAAACAGAAAATACATCAGAGACATTTTGGATTTTTGGGGGAAATAAGAACATTTAATTCACTTGAACCTCAAGGACAGAATAAGAGAGAGAGAGAGAGAGCACTCCACTTCACTGAGAGATATGTTGTTGGGCCTGCAGGATGGTCAGATGGGGCAGGTGCCAAAGGATTTCATGGCTATACAGAGAAAGCAGCAACAGAAACTGCAGTATTTTATAAAAACTGTATTAGACATGAAACATAACAAGGTACGGAATACAGTAAAGGTTAAAGCAACTTAACTAAAATGCCTTTAATAGTTTCTGGTGTGCATAACATTTAAAATCCCTTCTAATGCTCAGTATGATGTTCACATGTGAGTCTCATATTAAGTAAAAACATTCTTTTACTCCTTTCCCAAAAAAAGAAAATCTGAAAAAATAATAAAACCATTGCTCAGTCTATCAGCACTAGTCCAACCACCCAGTCTAGCACTTTGCCAGCTTAAAGATGAATTTAAATGTACTCTTAAAAATTGGTAAGTAAACTTCTTTGTTTAGTAATAAAATCTCTGCAGCAGCTCTCTTCACATGTACAGTTAACATTTTTCTCAGCCATGAGCATATGGTGTACTTCTCTGTCAGACATCCATTACTGCCATTTCTTTTTTTTTTTTTTTTTGCTAGCATAGGAACGTTTCCACTGCACCCGTGCTGTTTTTAAAGCCCAGCAGATCACATGGTAAGTTCCCTGTCAAATGTGTATTTGATTACTAAATGTGACATAGGGTTAAATCTTTTGATAATGAAGTTGGGGATTAAACATTTTATTTGCAAGAAAAGGTTATGTACAACATTCCTAGGTAAATTTACCCTCTATCTATATATCTATCTAAATTAATTTAAAAAATAAGTTGTAGCATTAAACTTTTAGAGGATGCCATATACAATTTTGAGCTCCAACATAATTAAAAGTATTTATGATAACTTATACAGTTGTTAGGTCTACCTGGGTCATTCCATTTACATCATAAGGGTATTTATACCAAAGCTGACCACCTATGACTTTCTCCCCCGCTCCCCTCATTTTCTTGTACCTGAAATGCCCACAAGTTTAGAAATTACCTCAATAATAAATTACAAATGACAGTTTCCAGGGCCGCCCAGGAAATTCTTCATATTGATACTAATCACAGAATTGATGTCCAGAATGTTTACATTTTGGCAAAACAGCCAAAACTGTTCTTCTCATTAAAAACCTATTTCAAAATACTGTCCAATTGTCTGTCGTCTACATCCTCTCTTTCCCTGGAGATGATGTCCAAATATTTCCAGTAAAAGTCCGATCCAAGTGGCAATTTGGAAGTGAAAACCAAGGAAGGCACCTGAGATTTGTGAAAATATCACTGTGCCATGGGTTCACAGGCTTTTTGTGACTATCTCGTGTAGCAATACCATTTTAGCTGACTGGATGAAGCACATCAAACTGTTCACATCTACAAAGGGAACAAATGAAAAAACTATAAAACTATTGTCCAATTGTCAGAGAAAGGTAACATCTTTGACTCTGTCCTACACTTCAGGAGAAATTGTGAAACACACAATATGATTTCAGACCTGACAGTTACACTTTGATCTACATATACACTGTACACTGAAGCAACTATTCAAGAAGATAGCTTAATTCATTATGTCCTGTGTAATGTTAATCAAATTTCACCAAACATTTCATATGGTTCTCTGTTTTAAAATGAGTCTGTCAATCCTGTGTACTTTCACTATCACTGTAACTGCTTAACATCACCATCAACTGGTTGATGGACAAGCTTGAAGAGGTAACTGTCAATATTCTTGAGCTAATCACTTTCCTTCTCCCAGACCTTGATTATTCTGGCAACATTGGTCTTCTGGAATAAACTGGTGAGTTGCTATTGTTGTTGTTCAATCTTTTCAATCACAAAGCACCTCAGGTTGGCCTGATGAGCAATCCAGATAAACCCAAATGTCTGCCCATCAATAATAAGCTGCCTCCTACATCAAATTACAGCCATTTTTTCTATTAAGATGCTCAATCTAAATATTAGAGAAGTGGGTAACATCATGGATAAAGATAGTGGATGTATGAAAGATAAGACAGGTGGCGCAGTGGTAGTGCTGCTGCTTTGCAGCAAGGAGACTGTGGAAGATTGTGGGTTCGCTTCCTGGTTCCTCCCTGTGTGGATAGCGCTTTGAGTACTGAGAAAAGTGCTATATAAATGTAATGAATTATTGACACCAAGACGATGTGGATCTGTAGAATATACAGTACTACAGTCTTGTTATATGGCAGCAAAACTTAGGTCAAAAGAAAATAGAAGAATTGTGAATGTATGTATTTCACTCTGTCATATTCTTCATTGGCCTCTTTCTTTCTTGTTCCACTTTTTTCTTATATTTCCCTAAGCCTATGTGTAGCTTTATATACAGTAGTTGAGACAATAAGGTGAACCAAGGGTGTAATTTTGGTTGGTTTGCGTTAGTAGGGTGTGTCTTTTATGCATTAGCTCTTTGATATTTGAACAGTGACTAACATATTTCTTGAGATAAGGCACTTGTGGTTATAATGGAAAATGGGCAACTGCACTGAGAGTTGGGTGTAGAGTTTTTACAAAATGAGTGCCCCAGAACAGGAAAAGGTGTTGAAACAATAAGGATGTGTTTACCGTCATAATGGCAAGTTAGCATAGCCATTTAGTTACTTGGTGTATCCAAATGAGAAAACATTAATACTGACACCTTTGGTGAACGCTGTAACTTTAATTCTGTGCCTAACTGTTGTCTCCATAGAGCTGCTTTCATTTTCTATCTGTTCTTGATTTTGGATCAGTACCATTAAAGTAATTTTTAAGTTGCAACATCATAGAGATTATAAGTGTCACAATAGACAGCATGCAATTTAAGATCTTAAACCTGTGATGTGGATGCTGCTCTCAAAGAAACAAACTTTTGTAAATGCAATAGCTAGCACATTGACCCCTGTACCACATTTTTAAGTTAAGTTAATTGAAGTTTGGACAACAGTAATTAAAACAAAACTGTTATAAGTTAAATTCTTATTTCACTTAAACATGTTAAAATTGATGGATACTGTATGTTTCTAAAACATATTTCAAACCAAAGAAATGTTTAAAGTGACCGTGAAAATTAAGTAAGAAAAAATTAAATTAAGACTATCATCCCAAAGATAAGAGCAAAGATGAATTCAGAAACAAGAATGAATTTTCACAAAGATGGTGTCATAAATTTTGTGAACAACATAAAAAAAACTTTAAGAGGTGTTGTTGAGGATATAACTTATTCTTCACAGTACAAACACTCTGCATTGTTAGAAATCTTGCCACACTGTCTCTTGATTTTTTGAGTTTCTTAATTGTGAATACCGGACAAATGGAATAATTTTAAGCACATGAGAATTCTGTTACAGTCAATTCAATAAAGGCTTACTATTAAATGTATTCATACAGTGTATGAGATAAAAATCTCATTATACAAAGTACTCATTTCATTTTATGTTGTGTGTTTCAATATTTATGTGCATTTCAGTATAGCAAGTCCAAAATGGCACCTCATAAAAGCTCACAACTCACCTGCCAACAACTGCCTGTGTGACAGAGTGAACACTGAAGCCTCTCAGCAGGCGCAATCCCACTTCATTGTGGTGATTCAAACAAACACAGGCAGAATAAGCAAGTGCCTGCAGAGTACAACCATTTACAATAAATAACTCAATAAAACTAAATACAGCACTTGGTTAACGCTGCATGAAACCTCACGCTGTCATTTTGGAAGTTTGGAAGGTGCTGATTAGCTAAAACTACAGATACATTTACGGGTTTTGTACTGCAAGGCAAGTGCTGTTTATCACATTCTGAATGGAAAGGGTATATCTTAACATGATGAATGGTATGATACATGATATTCTACTAAAATATAAAATATATCAGCATGTATCTAGACTTCTGATTGACCATCTTTATACAGCAGTTGTTCTGAAAACTGAAATATGGTGTTTATTGTGTTTTGTAATTAAACTCTTCAAATACTTTAAAGCACAAGGTCTTTATTAAGACAACAATGAAAGCAAAAAGAGACAAAATGCTCTTTTTTTTGGAGTAGCTTTATTTTACAATTGTACTCATTGAACAACTTTAATCTTACACAAGTTCTTTCAGTTTTACTAAAAACTTACATGTGAATAAAATGGCTCTGAAGCCTTCTTCACAACAGCAGCGGAAATTGTTTTTTTGGGATTGCTGAAAACACATTACTTTAACATGGCCTTTTTATAACTTCACTTTAACTTAATACTGATACTCTGTATGTTCAATTCATCATAATAACTATTCATAGTGGCTCCAAAATCCATACTGACCCCTACTCTCTCTTCTGTTTCTTTTTCCGGTTTCTTTGTGGTGGCGGCCTACGCCACCACCACCTACTCAAAGCATCATGATGCTCCAACATTGATGGACTGAAAGCCAGAAGTCTACGTGACCATCATCATCGAGTCCTTCCATGAAAACCCTAAATACAAAGAGGACTGTTTGATTTATGTTAGGTAGATTGCCCAGAGGGACTGGGCGGTCTCATGGTCTGGAATCCCTGCAGATTTTATTTTTTTCTCCAGCCATCTGGAGTTTTTTTTTGTTTTTTCTGTCCACCCTGGCCATCGGAGCTTACTTATTCTATGTTAATTAATGTTGACTTATATTTATTTTCTATTGTGTCTTCTATTTTTCTATTCTTCATTTTCTAAAGCACTTTGAGTTACATTTTTTTTGTATGAAAATGTGCTATATAAATAAATGTTGATTGATTGATTTTGCAATTAATTACAATTCATCTGATCACTCACATTCTTGAGTATACAGTATGCAAATTACCATCATAAAAACTGAGGCAGCAAACTTTGTGAAAATTAAAATTTGTGTCTGTTGTGATGTGAGATTTTGCATAAAAGTTGATAAATATTTTGTGTCTGGTCACACTTACAGGTAATCTAACTTAAACACCGTTAACATATACGACTACGCCATCCAGTTTTATTAAGAGACTGGAAACTCTTGAGATTTAGGGAAAATAGCACACAGGGCTCTTTAAATTAGTCGGTGAGTAAACACACAATGAAAGACACAACAGTAATTTCAGGAAAAGCAACAGTAACTTCTATTACACAAGACAATAATACAGTAAGTACATTAAAAAGATAAATGAACATAAACAAAATCTAACAATATCAGGATAATATTCCTTTTCCTTTTTAGAAAGGAAAGCACACAGTCCACACTCTAAAAGTCCATTAAAAACAAGGATTGGAGGATACAACCCTTAGTGGTGCAGAGTCCAGTTTGTGCACTGTTATCCCAACAACTAATCTTCCAACTGTGCACGGATGCACTCTGTTCACCGGACACTCGTTTCCCAACAGTTTTATCAAAATCGTGGAATCCCTGTCAGCGTCTCTTTGTTGTTCCTTTTTTTCCACTCTGGGCTCCTTGTGTTGCTGTGATCTAGGCACGCCTCATTTCTCATCTGAAAGTTTTGCTTGGTCCTTTCATGCTGCTTCTCTCTCTCATAGGACCCACAACTGGTGTCTCCTTGTGGAGCTGTCTTTTCCTACCTGGAAGTAAGTGTTGCCGTCCTTGTGCCTCACATCATGCCAGCCACGTACCCTTGTCTGCCTGCAAGCCCCTGTGCTCTGTCCGAGTGTCTTGGCAGCGTTCTCAGTGCACTGTCCCTCTCTTTGCCTTCTTCTGCCCAGAAGTTTAAATCTCCTTCAGTCCCTGCCATTATCAGTTCTGGACAATCGGATTAAACAACGGCACATCTAAATTTTCTGGGTTTAACAAATAATGAAAACACAAGTTAACAAAATGTATTGTTACCAACTAGCAATGAGTACACAGCTGACTAGAAACCAATATTCTCAGACATGTTAATTTCCAAGTAAGGTAAATACAAACCTTTTCCAAGGAAGGAGCAGTTCTTTTATACCAATGTTATATTGTTTGTATGTTTAAGCCGATAAAACTTCAAAGCTGTGATTCTTTTGCAAGACAGCAAATACCGATATCATGTAGACAGCCATCACAACAATCAGTAACAGGATAACCCAGGAAATTTGCCTTTTAACTTCTTGCCCCAATCCAAACAATGGGTGCCTTTTGCCTGTTCATCTGCTGGGCTTTAAATGTAATATTTACATGTTACTTTTCCTAAGAGAGAAATGGAACGACCCAGTGTACAAAAATGTCCCCCTCTGACATCTGTCTTTATTTGTAATTTAGGCAATGCAATGTATTATTAGTGTTACTTTAGTGAGAAGCATTCATGTTTACCCCTGCCTTTTAGGAATGGGTCTCTTTGAATTTTACGACAGAGTTGGGGGGAAGTGCCTTAAACAAGTTTGGCTAATGTTTCTCTTTAGCTCAACAAATGGTTTTGGGGGTGGCAGGTGTGAAGATGTTCTATTCCCCCATTTGTCTGAGGTATGGCTGTTTGGAACTGGCTTGTATCAGAAGCCTTTAAGTACCATGACATCCTATTGGCCCCAGGGGTTGGAAAGAAAATCTATAAATTTGCTTGCTTAACCTCACTCTCTCTCTTACCAAACTGATGCATGAACTGAAAAGGACAACACAATGAAGAGCACACCTCAGCAGCCATATTGAGACAGGCATGAGGCCTGTTATGAAGAAAGCTGACCACAAATGATACCTTAACTAGAGACATTTTAAGTAACTAACAAGTCTGTGTGCCACCTGAAACTGCACATCACCATTTATCATGATGTATGTTTGCCAATATTCAAATGTACTTTGCATATTGTTATTATTTATGAACATTATCAATAATACATTGTTTAAATTGTAACTTAACTCCAGCTTGTCCTTTACTACACCTAATTGCCTGAGGTTATAAATGCAGAACGGAAGCTGGGGAGAAGTTATATACTATGATACCTTCTGCCAAGACAAAACAGTGTCATTCTCAAAATTTTTGGCATGACTGTACATTGTGAGCAACAAGAGAACTCTTAATGCTGTGTGTAAAGGAAGTGCCGGTAAGCACAGGAAGTGGAGGGCTTGCTGATGACATCGGCTCACTCAGCCACTCAGGTAGTATAAGAATGTTTTGTTATGTTAAAAAGAACAAAATCCTGTACATTTGATTTTCATTTTGTTACACTGCAATGCTGAATACATTATACATAGGGGCAGATTTCAAGATTCTAAAGATAGTAAGGATAGCAGCATACACATAAAGAACAGTAAATGACAGTGACTTTTTCTCAAGTCTCATTAACAAATGATACCAACAAGGGTGACTCCATTTTTGAAAATTAAAAATTAATCAAAACAATTGGGCCATACATCTTTTAATGTTCATATTCAGTATAACAGTAACTGACTAGTAGATTAACATCTGTGAAAAAGCAACATTTTTTTCTTGTATAGCCCAAAATCACACAAGGCCCTGTTTTACAACAGGACCCCAAAAGCCTTGAATCCCTAAGAAGACAAGAAAAAACTCCCATAAAAAGTCAGTTTTAGGGGAAAAAAAGGAAAGAAATTTTGGGAAAGACAAGTCATATAAAGATGGGTGTCAAAAATGGGGTAAATACTATAGACAAAAGCAGAATACAAGTAATCCTTTTCACATATATAGATGGCCAATCTACCATGGCCAGACTGTAGGAAAGGAGTCAGACAAGGCAGACATAGGCAGAGTCCTGGAGACCTCAGCCAACAAGCCGCCTCCTCCCTACTGGCCATTCTGAAGGAAAAGGGTTCACTGTTAGTGCACACTATTCATTTTTTTTGTGCCCTGTTGTTGGTGTTAATGAAGTGCATGCAATAAAATACACATTTTGGTTTATTTGACTCCTCTCACTGTCAGGTGGTAGCAGGGACTCATTCCTAAGGCTAGAAAATACCAGATAATAACCTGTTATGCAAAAAATGTGATCAGGCAGATCCTAGTAACTACAGGCCAGTATAGATTAAAGTACATCACAGTTAAATTAATGGAAGGAATTACTAAGGAAAAGACTGAGCAACACATGGCAAGAAGAGAAGTTTTACTTAACAGTCAGCATTGGTTCAGAAGAGGTCATGTTTCAGTAACCTTGCTTTCTTTGAGGAAGCGACACAAGAATACAGTAACAGTAGTGTTTATGATATTATTTATCTTGACTTTCACAAAGCACTTAATAAGATCCCATATCAGAGGTGAGCATCAAACTAAACAAACTGAACGATGCAGAATTTCAGGGTGTAGTGTGTAGATGGGGGCAGAATTGCGTAAAACACAGGAAGAAGAGGATTATGGCTAGAGGAACTTTATCAGAATTGGGTGATGGTAAAAGTAGTGTTCTTCAGGGTCAGTGGTAGGCCGCTGCTATTTTTAACATATACAGTATAAATGATTTGGATAGGAATATAAGTAACATGCTGGCTAAGGTTGGCAGATGACACCAAACTAGGCATATTGGCAGATAATCTTGAATCTGTTGAATCATTATGGATGAACTTGGACAGCATACAGGCTTGGGCAGATTTATGGCAAATAAAATTCAATTTAAGGAAATATAAAGTATTATATGTATGAAGTACAAATGTTAGGTATGAATACACAATAGAAATCTGAAAATTGAAAATAATGCTTATAAGAACGATTTAGGAGTCACAGTGGAATCAATATTACTTTTTCAGACAGTGTTCAGAATCTATTAAGAATGCTAACAGAATGTTATGTTATATAGCACCATGTGTAGAGTACAAGTCCAAGGTGCTTTTGCTTAAGCTTTATTAGGCACTAGTGACACTTCACCTACAGTATTGTGTGCAGTTTTGGTCTCTCAATTATAAAAAAGACATAGCAGTGCCAAGGGCTGGCTCTACACTGAGGCAAGAGGAGGCAATGCCCCCTTAAACAAACATCCTGCCCCCTTAAATCAAACTTTTAGAAGTTGAGAAAGAAAATAATAGATTACCCACAAACTGAATATGGACAAGATTTACTACAGTAGCTGAAAAATGCACTGGAAAAGGCACAAATGAGATGATAGGTTTCACCTCTTGTTTGCTCTTTCCCTCCACGCTCTGTTTGTGCGCAGCCTCACATAGCACTCGGCAGAGATCCCCCACTCACCCTCCCCCCAGCTAAACATCCAGTCACTGTTAGTATGCAAATGACCTGGTGTCAGGTTTCTCAGTGGGCAGGGCAGAGCAAAATGAGCTTGTCAACAGCGGGAGGCTTTGAGGAAGCAGCAAGTCTCTGTTGTCAAAATCATAGCAACTCGTAAGATGATTAACAACAACTAAAAAATACATCTATATTTGTACAGTCAATGGGGGACTAGTCCATTGTTCTTCTCACAGTTTCAGTCTGGTAGAGAAGTGTTTCTTTCTCGATCACACAAGCACCACTGTGAGCCTGTCTGCTGCATAGAGCCGACTGGAGGACCTGTGTCTGTCTGTCAGACCCCGACACAGAGCCCCACCCCAGCTTTCAACTCAACGGTTTTCTCGTTTCATATACTGATGTAATCACAGCGATTTTAGTTCACTCTATGACTTTTTTCACCACCACTATGTGCTCAATAAACATGATGCACCTTGTCTAAAAAGGCTGCTTGAGATCAGATGGACAAGCCACTATGAGGTGACAAGGTGCACTGTGGACAATCAAGAACAAATCCTTAGTATCCTATCTGAGATGACAGAGGATGATAATGCTGCAGTTGACCTGTGCACCGAGGCATCAGGCCTGCTATGCCAAATTAAGAGGCATCACTTCTTTGAGATTTGAAAGTTCCTAGTGCGGGTGCTTGGTGTCTTGAAACCAACAAATGCTATTCTACAGTCTCAGGCAGTTGATCTGTGCAGTGCTTCTGAGGTTGTTAGTGTAGCACTGGACTCCTTAAAAAACATCCGTGAGGATGACTGTTGGGGAGTGTCATCTCCTGCTGAGGATGAGTCACATCCAACAAAGAGAAGGAGAACAATGAGCTAACACCTGGGTCAAAGTGTTGTAATCTCAACTTTGGGCCATACAGACTCTGGTGACCCTACCATTTCCCCCCATCAGTCTCTGAAAAGATCCCTGCTCAGCATCCTTGACAGGGCCATTTCAGAAATGGAAACTAGATTTTCACACAAGAATATTGACCTGATGAGAGCCATATCTAGTCTTGCACCCAAATCTAGTGCATTTCTAGATCCCACCCTGTTGCACCCTCTGGCTGTGATGGCTGGCACTGTAGCAGATGTTGTAAGTCTGAAAAATGAAGTTCTTGTGGCAAAACAGATGCTGCTCAAAAAATGTTCAAAGAAAACGGACCTGTCCACTGTGTGTGTCTGCAGAAGTACAAGGAAGCCTTTCCTGAGTTGCATAAATTCTATGTAAAAGCCCTGGTAATTGGTGTGTCTTCAGCATCGTGTGAGAGTTCCTTCTCCACTTTGTCATGGGTCCTAACACCCTATCGTCGCACCATGTTACATAAAAGAAAGAAGAATTTGGTGATCCTGGCCCATGAGAAGTCCATAACAAAAAACTTGGTAAGAGTTTGTGAATTGAGGAAAAGGGGAGTGGAGCTGTTCAGTTGCAAACAGAGAGTTCAGTTGCTTGTAAAAGAAACAAGCTTAAAACAAGACAAAAATATAAAAAAAGAAGTTAAAATGTTCTGTTCTAAATCTGTTGTGTTCTACGAATTAGTTTGAGAATTGTAGGAAAAGACAAGGTGAATTTTTTTTTTTTTTTAATTACTATGCCAACCCTTTCTAGTTTTGCAAATATTGGCTATATTGAGAGGTCTTATTTTATTCTTACTTTATTTTGCAAATTTATTTGAGAATTAGGCCATCCAATTAAGATGAATTTTATGTTGTTGGTTGTGAGATCTGGATGGATACTTTATTTTATTCTTTATTTTATTTTTTTTAATTCTGTTTTTCAGTTTTATTTTTCAAGACTTGGTGAATTGATTTTTTTTTATAACTTGGTCTACCCTTTTTAGTTTTGTTAATATTGGCAATAGTGAGAAGTGTTATTGTTGGGTTCGAATATATTTTATATAGGCTATCCAATTAAGGTAAATGTCATGTTTTTTAGTTGTTATAATCTGATGAGGAATATTTCATTTTATTTTTTGTTGTTTTATTTTTCAGTTTTCCTCCTGAGGGATTGCCACCTTATCGTGGTCAGGGGGTTTGCGTGCCTCAGTGACCCTAAGAACTACAACCAGCAGAAGCTTAGCCTTCAGGTGGGACACTCAAGTTGGACAGGTCTTAGGGTAGAGGCCTGACAAAGTGCAATCCAATTACATGACAAAAACAGTTATCCAGAGCACACCCACCACCACCCCACCCCTTTCCTGCCTCCGTCACCACCATGTGCCCCTTCACATTTCTGTCTGCCCCCTTAAATATGCCTGTCTAGAACCGGCCCAGAGCAGCGCTAGGAAAAGTCCAGAAGAGAGTAACTCTGACTAATTCTGGAACTCAGAGATATGAGCTATGAGTAAAGACTGAGGGAGTGGAACTTTTTCAGTTAAAAACAAATGTAGAATAAGAGGTGACATGATTAAAGTATTTAAAATAATAAAAGGGGTGGCATGGTGACACAGTGAGAAGCACTGCTGCCTTGCAGTTAGGAGACCAGGGTTCGCTTCCTGGGTCCTCCCTGCGTGGAGTTTGCATGTTCTCCCCGTGTCTGTGTGGGTTTCCTCCGGGTGCTCCGGTTTCCTCCCACAGTCCAAAGACATCCTAAAATTGTCCCTGGTGTGTGTGTGTGTGTGTGCGCCCTACGGTAGGCTGGCGCCCTGCCTGGGGTTTGTTTCCTGCCTTGTGCCCTGTTTTGGCTGGGATTGGATTCAGCAGACCCCCGTGACCCTGTAGTTAGGATATAGCAGGTTAGATAATGGATGGATGGAAATAATAAAAGGAATTAGTACAGTGCATTCAGGCTATTAAAGTACAACAAGAACATGGGGACACAGTTGGAAACTTGTTAAGGTTAAAGACCTAACAACATGAGGAAGTTTTTCTAAAGACCATAGACACATGGAACAAGTTACCAAGTAGTGTGGTAGACAGAAGGACTTTAGGGACTTACAAAACTCAACTTGATGTTATTTTGGATTTAAGTGTAAAGGACTGGTGAGCTTTGTTGGGCTGAATGGCCTGTTCTCATCAAAAATGTTTGAATGCTCTAATTTATGTTTTAATGTCACTCACGGAAACAAATATATAAAACGATCTATGAAAAATTGGTGCATATGCATTTGACTCACACTTTGTTTTAATTCAAAGCATGAATAGAAGTATACAAGCAAACAGCTGACTATTGAGGTGTGTAAACCCTTGCAGCCAAATTATACTGGCCTGCCTTCCCGACTGTCATGACAGCCTATTAGTTTCTGTGACTTCATATTGCCTTTTCAACTAGTTGTTAAACAACTTTGAATTTAAATTTATTTTGATGTATTGATAGTCCAATAGGTTTTCTATATTCATTTGAGAGGTTTATAAGTATTTATATCTTCTTGTGATAATAAGTGGATTCTAAGCTGATGGAATAGAACTAGCAATGAAAAAAGTTATACATAATCATTCATATACTTTAGCCACAGCTATTTAAAGCCATGTTTTCGTGTTTAGTCACTTTTCTTTCTGCTTTTTAAACATAATTAATTGTATTCTACATTTTTCCAAGAGTTAATGGTGGCCATTTTTCATCTTTATGCAGCTGCCAGGCATTTGTGCCTTCTTCCTGAAAAACAAAATAAACCACCAATGAAGCACAAACCTCCCAAACCTTTTAGAAATATGTGTTTTGGAAATTAAAAAGACACAAACATTTGCCAGGCAGCCACTAGTTTTTCCTTCCAAAGAGTCAAGTATCTTTAGCTCTGTATTGTTTTTTTTCCACTAGTTTAATTCAGTAGCAATTTCTTTTAAAAAATTAATCAAAATTGATTGGCTGCAAAAATACAATATAATGATAATAATAATCATAAAAATAATATAAGAAGAATGGAGCGTGAGATCGCCAGGTGGATCAGTGTGGCGTCTGCAGTGATGTGGGCTCTGCATTGGTCTGTCGTGGTGAAAAAGGAGCTGAATCATAAGGCAAAGCTCTCAATTTACCAGTCAATCTACGTTCCTACCCTCACTTATGGTCATGAGCTATGGGTAGTGACCGAAAGAACGAGATCGCGAAAACAAGCGGCTGAAATGAGTTTCCTCCGCAGGCTATCTAAGCTTTCCCTTAAAGATAGGGTGAGAAGCTCAGTCATCCAGGAGGAGCTCAGAGTAGAGCTGCTGCTCCTCCGCATCGAGAGGAGTCAGATGAGGTGGCTCGGGCATCTGATCAGGATGCCTCCTGGACGCCTCCCTGGTGAGGTGTTCCAGGCACGTCTGGAAGAGGCCCTGGGGAAGATCCAGGGCATGCTGGAGGGACTATGTCTCTTGGCTGGCCTGGGAATGCCTTGGGATTCCCCCAGATGAGCTAGAAGAAGTGGCAGAAGAGAGGGAAGTCTGGGAATCTCTGCTCAAGCTGCTGCCACGGTGACCTGATCTCGGATAAGTGGAAGAGGATGGATGGATGGATAATAATATAATATAATAATATAATACAATATAATAATAATACCATCAAAATTGTACTGGCTTCAAATTATAACCCACACAGTGAAAGAAACTTGTTTAAAATCCCAAAGAAAAACATATGAGGTTCACACATTCTGTCACTGGGAGGGTTAACGCTTCATCTTATAAAGAGAAAAGAGCAAACATTTATTGATTGGTTTTTTTTTCTTAGGGATAGATCCCTCATGACTTGCTCTTTTTTGCAGGATTACATTACAAGTAAAACATCAGCAAGTAACAGCTTTGAGAACAAAATACACAAATGTTTTACCAATAAAATCTTTGCCTTTTGTATGGAAATTATTCATCCTGGTGTCCCTTATAGCCACCTTAAACAGCAGCAGATGACTACTGAATATATAATTAGTAAAAAGTTAGAGGGAGCCCGTGCTGTACCTAGAGGGACTATAATAATAAGTGTCAAAGAAAGTGTGAAGAGGCCAGACTCTCACAGGGATTTCATAATTTGTTTTGCATAAGGCTGGTGCTAAGATATAATTAACAAGCCAAGGGTCTCCATTCATATTAATAACATCTAACTCTTTAAAAGAAAGAAGGCCCTTAAGAAAAAGAAAGATTCACTTTTAAGCATAAACTTAAGAGAGCTTATTAATGTGTACATTGCTGGGTGTGTATTCTGATCACAAAAAACAAGTCCTTTTAAAATGCAAAGGGTAAATAAAACTTCTCTAGGAGTTTGAGCTTTTAGGCACAAATCCAGGGTCTGTGCCTCTTAGAATTCAAGTACAGGCAGAAGACACATTAATTTAGTGTGACATACCTTGATTAGAGGTGCTCAGTAGGCTCTTCATCAGAATCAGAATCACAACTTACTTTATTGACCAGGAACACTATGTGTACTAGTAATTTGTTTTGGTAGTATTGGAGCAACATACAAGGTCAACACAGAATACAGAAGATACATATGAGAAGATAAAATATAAAAAGATAAAATATGATGCAGCATTTAACGGCTAAAAAAATAAAGAGATAGTAGGATTAAAAAGTCCATGCAGTCTTGTGTGCAGGTATACATAAATACTGAGTAGAAGCTCAGACCTGATTAGTAAGAATAACTGCATTTGGAAAAAAACTGTTTAGATGAATGGATGGGTTAGCTTTCACTGCACGATTGTGTTTGCCGGAGGGCAGTCTTTGGAAAAGGTGATGCTCAGGGTGAGTGGAATCAGCAATGATCTTTGCAGCCCTCTTCCTTACCCTGGACTCATATAGGACTTCACTGTGCAGTAAGTTACAGCCTATGATCCTTTCACAGGTTATGATGACACATTGCAGATTGGCCTTTGCCTGAGCAGAGGCAGAATCAAACCAGACAGTTAAAGATGATTGTCAGAATGGACTCAATTATGGCTATATAGAGGTTGACCAATATTGTGTGAGGGAGATTGAATTTCCTCAGCTGATGCAAAAAAAAACTTTCTCTGGTGGGCTTTCTTAATAATACATGTGAAGTTATTATCCCACTTAAGGTTTTGTGACAGTACAGCACCCAGAAATTTAAATGATTCTGTCATCCCAACAGTTGAGCCATAGCAAGTGATAGTTGAGCAGGTGACTGTTTCCTGAAATCTATAATCATCTCCTGAGTTTTTTTAATGTTAAACTCCAAATTATTATGACTGCACCACAATGTCAGATTTTCTACCTCTTTTTATATGTCAAAGTAACCTGTGAATTAGTGTCTTGGTGACGTAAAGATTTCCAGACCAGTTGAGGAACTTGGAAAACGGAAAAAAAGAATTGGCAAGCAAAGACTTCTCCGAATATGAAGAAGAACTGAGAAAACTCCTAGACATGTAAAGGCATATAAAAAGAAAGGTAAAAGAGAATATAAGCCAGTAGACATGAACAGGGAAAACATAAGGCCTTTTAGCAAAGGAGAACAGGAGGTTATCAGAATCTGCTGATCCTGTCAGGTAGAAACCTTGAATGAATGTTTTCTTGTTGGCCAGTGAGACATTTCTTAATTTCCAAGGGTCGGAAACTGTTTGAGGAAAAACATTTTCTGAGAAAGATACACTCAAAGAGTACAGTAGCTATCTAAAAAGAAGCAAGGAACAGTTAAGCATGACTAGAGCGTTTAGAGACTTGCATCGCTTGAACTCTGTGTGTTACATTAAGATCAAATGACTTGCTTTGTAAACGGCTAGCAGTGATTTTTTTTTTCAAGGCTTAGAATAATAAATTAATCATTTTTGCCAGTCGTGTCTGTAAATATACACAATATCTCACATTTATCCATGAACAAAAGGAATCTGTATACTTTGTCCTTGTTCTGTAAGCAGCTATTTTAGTGGCCTCTGCCTGCAATTATGTGCCTGTCAATGAAGACACCCTTAAGCCAGAAGAAAAAGGCTCTGCCTGCCTCAGCTTCTAATGGTTAAAAATTATACTGCTGAAAGAAGACTCAAGAAGAAATACACTCTTTGCCTGAGGCAGCAGTATTTAGAAATCGTTCTGGTTCATCCTCTAACTATTGAGAATCAAGAGGATTAGAAGCAAGATATACTAATTCCAATAAGCCAAATTATGTGACTGTCAATTACTGTAATTACTTCTTTTTGAAAACAACAAAAACTAGAAAAAGAATGATCAAAAATTTGTTTGACTTCTATAATATTATTATTTATAAATCATATTTCTAAAATGTTTATGTATCTAATAATTATATATACAGTATATTGGAACTGTTCAATATACAACCATGTTAATTTTACATTTCAGCTCTTATTTGATTAATTTCTTTCTGTTAATATTGTTATTTATAATAATTATTTGCAGTATTGTGTGTTTTTATTTTTTTGCTTCTTCTATTATGTATTTTATGACTGTTTCCCATCTATGTCAAGGGTAACCCTAAACCCTATAAAAACTGAGGACACCTCTATGCTCCACTTACTGGACTCGTGTTTTTGGGACTTGTTTGCCTTGGTTTGCATTTATTGTGTTAAAGCATCTCCTTCTAGGCCAGTTGTGCTATTTGTACCTTCTTGTGCTGCAAATAAAATCTGAAAACAAATCTTTTATTCAATAAAGATCATTTGTGGGCCCTTTATGTTTCACAAGACAAAGGCTGACTGACCCTTCCTCTTTTTTTTTGGGACTTTTTGCTAAGGGACTTCCTATATCATGAGAGTTATGATACAATAACAATGCTGTTCCCTCACAGTTTTAAATGAAAGATTTCTTATACTCTCAATAGAAAGAGCAAGTAGAACATAACTGGAAAAAAATGTTTTTTTAGGAACAGGCAAAGGTGTTGCAATGGAACAATGTGACACCCTGCCTAATGGGGTTAATCAAAGAGGTAGCTGAACCCATTTGCAAGTAGGATAATTGCCATGCAAATCATTAATCAATTTAATTGATGAAGCAGTGAGCAATAATTTGGCCATAGTGAAAAGCACCTGGTAAGTACTAAATTGGGGTGAGTTGAACATGGAGCGTCAGGAAGACACTGAGCACACAACAGTAAGGACAGTGCTTTGTATTGAGTGATCAGGAGAGCAGCAAGGAGTGTGGGGCGAGTGCTCAAAAGAGCTGCAGGGTGAGTGCTCAAGTCAAGTGAAGTGTTCAGAAGAGCAACAGTGAGTGCAAGGGAATGCTTGAGATTATTGGGTATGCTCTCAGGGGAGTCACAAATAAAGGGTGGTTGTAGACGTTGCAAGAAGGGGTGACAATGTAAAAGCAAGGGCTGCTAGACAGGGATGAGATATCTTTAGCTGGGAGAAGATGGAAGACGAAAGGTGAGAAGTCCAAAAAGGTGTAGAGTTAACTTTAAGGTTTGAGGATTATTAAGGGTCCCATGGTAAACTGAACAAAACAGAATGAGTTTGCAGAGATTGTTGCTGGATGGTTACACGAGGGAGAAAGTCTCAGTGTGGAACACTGTAGCTCATCAAATATACAGTGTATAGCTACAGAGTTACATATACATTTTCTGGGATAACCTGTTTGGGCACCAATGTGTGAAATGACTTTCCATTTTTACTGCTGTATGGAATTTACTGCTCTGTGATTTTAACTGTGGCTATTTATTCATTTGTTTATTTATTGTGAAGAAATTAAACATGGGGTGTCACAGGCAGTTTAAGTCTGAAATACTCGGAAGAAGTCAAAATACTGAGCATCAAAACCCTAAAAAACTGTAAATGAAGCTGAAGTCAAGAAACAAAGCCAGGAGTTTAAAACCATCAAACCAACTGTTTCCAAACTAAATTGCTGCACGCTGTTTGTTTATCATCCCAAAATTTCGATCCAAGTCACTAAATATCCCTTGGAATCCAATTAAATCAATCATTAAGGAAGATCTGTCTCAAGCAGGCCATTCATAAATTGTGCAAGAAGAAGACTAGTGATGGAGGTCACCAAGAGACCATTGAAACTTCTGAAGGAGTCACAAACTACAGTAGATGAGATTAAATAGACTGGGCAGTGAGTAATGTTTTTTCAGTACTTGTGGGAGTAATGCATTTATAGTATGTTTTTCCCAGACAATGTATCAAAACAGATGAATTCAGAAACATAACAGCCATACACATACATCCAGATATCCATTTCCAAAAATGATAATCCAGATCCACATCAATAGGATGGAGCCATTTCTGCAGAAAGAATCCTTGTTAGGAAGTCACACTCAAACTCACATCCCACTCACAGACAATTAATTGTACATGTTTGAAATAAGGGGAAAGAATCAGATAACATGGAAAACAACCAATGCAAACATGAGGAGAACATGCAAACTCCACACAGTCAGTTACCATGGCTTTAGAAGCTATTGGGGCCACTGCACTAACCTCTGTTCTATATTGTCAGTCAGTCATTTTCCAATCCGCTATATCCTAACACAGGGTCACGGGGTCTACTGGAGCTAATCCCAGTCAGCACTGGGTGCAACGCAGGAACAAACCCGGGCAGAGCGCCAGCCCACCGCAGGGAGCACGTACACACACACACACACACTAGGGACAATTTAGGATCGCCAAAGCACCCAACCTGCATGTCTTTGGACTGTGGGAGGAAACCGGAGTACCCGGAGGAAACCCACGCAGACACGGGGAGAACATGCAAACTCCGCTCCCCTGTTCTATACTGTCCCGGACGGGTTTGTCCATTCCCGGGAATTTGGGAATCCCACATGTCATTCCCAGGAATCCCGGGCATGACACAGTGCACTGGCATCTCACATGTGAACAGTTTTAGAACGACCGACACTTATTTTTAATAAAACTACTGCAATATGTTGACACCAATAAAAGACTAACCTTATCTACAAGCAGTTCATGCTGTCACATAAGTACATGTATCTAGTTCAGGGTGCACAATGCGTCGATCGCGATCGACTGGTAGATCACAAAGGTAGTGCAGGTAGATCGCGTTGCATTCAAAATGTTAAGTCTATTATATATCCTCCCTATGGCATTTGCCACTTGATTGACATACAGGGCGGCCAGTCTGAGATCTCTTTTCTTCTAATATACTAATCTAGTTAGCCTTCCAACTTATATTGTATAAATAAGGGATTTTTAAAAAAAATGTCTGGGGAAGGTATGGGCTAGATGTGGATTTGGTAGAGGATTTTTTTTCTCACAATGTCACAGTCGAAGTGCGTTTGTCTGATCTATCATTGCTATTCCAAAGAAGGAAAATGTGGAAAGGCACTTTTGAAATGTTCATAAAAACTACAAAACTGTCTTCCTTCCAAAAAGCGATCTGAGAAAGAGAAAGGAGAGGGAACTAAAATCACAGTTATCGGACAGCCATCATTTTTCACCGCCTTGATTTGGGGAACATTCAAAACCTCGTGTCAGAGCTGGAGACGCAATCGAAGGCGTGTGCACAACTTGACAGCATATGCTACGCAGAGCAGATTGAAAATTGCCTTACTTGAGCCAATCGCTATATTTAAGTGCTATCCATTTAGGGAAGATGTTGAGGGCGATTCACTCGCATCAGAAATTGCAACACTGTTTTACCTAAAACTCGTCTACAGTAGAGGATGAGATTTTGACACTACAGGATGACATTCAGCTGAAGTATGGGGATCACGGACAGTTCTGGAAGTTACGCACAGAGGAAAAGTACCCAAACATGAAGAAATGTGCTACCTCCTTGACTGTATTATTCGGCTCTACTTATTTATGCGATTCAGCCTTTTCCCACATGAAGATTGTTAAATACAAATACTGTATTGACTATATATGTATTGAATTGTTATTCTGCCATAAGGGCTATTCAGTTATGCAAGGTAGGAGAACATATATTTTATATAATGTAGGTAGATCATTTCTACCCGGTAATTTTAAAAGTAGCTCACAGGCCGAAAAAGTGTGGGCACCTCTGGTCTAGTTAGTTGCAGTAATAAGAGCATAGAAAGCACAACATGTCCAGTGTGCGGTCGTCTAGGTGAGAGTGTACTTTGTGCAGAGTACGCCAGCTGTTGAGAAAACACGCTTTGCCTCCACTGAAGTAGGCAGTAAAGTCATCAGATATTGATACACTTGTTCTAAACAATGCCTGCACTTGCCATTGCTCTGAAACACCGTCATTTCAGCTTTTACTGATGCATCCAGTTTCTTGTCATTATTCTGTGTTGGCAAGTTTCTTGGCACAGATAATGTGGATGCAACAGACTGAAGCATTGCAATTACAAGTTGCTGTTCAAAGCTGTTGTCTGACAGACGTCAATGAAGTCTGCCCTGTCCCGGCATTCATGAGCTGCAGAGTGCAGACTCCTCCCAGTCCACTGTGCTCAGTCTTAGTCGGAGCCAGGGAACTGACTGCTGCTGGTCTTTTGTTGACTGAATTAATTGGCAACACACTACACTGTGAGCCAAAAAACTGTGCCACTTAATTATTTTCAACTATAACTCTATTATTTCTTGATCGATTTTAACACTTTTACACGCTATATATGCGAGCTTGGCCGTTCCCGGTTTGCGGGAATGAAAAATGTCCAGAAATGGAATGGATTCCCTAATTGTGCTGTGTTTAAATACAATCATCCTAATAAATTCTTTATTATCTCCAGTGCCGTGACAATTTGTGTAAAACTAAAATTCTGTTAGATTTTATAATCATCTTTAAAAATCCTAAAGTAAGAATATTTTGACATCCTTGTGCTTCAGGGCATTTTAATTTTGAATGAAATGGTTTCCTCACTATGCATTTGAATGTATTTTATTAAGTCAAGATTTTAAACTTGACTTTATTCCAGGCCTTCTGTGAAAATGACACTGTTGTCTATTTTTTTTTGTTGTTGGCAGATTCCAGTTTGCCTTATTTGCAGAGGTGTTTCGCCTTTTGTGTCTTTTATCAGTTTTTGGACTGCACCTGTTATCTAACAGGCCTGCTTCCTTAGTATCCCTGCTCTTCTGGGAAGGTGTTAATATTAGTGGAGCCCTTGTTGCTGTATTTTACATCAGTGTTGGTTCTGCTCCTACTCTTGCCGGTGAATTGAAATTCAAATGACGCAATTCTGTTGCCCCACCTCATGCCAGAAAAATGAAATACTTTTGTTTATCAGTATGAAGCCTCCCCATGTAACTGACTTATGAAAATGGATGAAAGTCCACTACTCCTGGTGTTTTCCTTGAAGTGAATATTTACCATAGTGTAAAGTAATAATAAGACATAGTAAAGTAAAAAATATATGCAGATGCTGGGTTATTTTCTTTATTAGATAGCACATATTGACTTTCTCCTAACATCCCATTGAGCTTTAAGAGCAAGGTTTTATTACAGGATTCTGGATTTCAAACAGGATGACATTGTGAAACAGTGGTTAGCTCTGCTTTCTCAGACATTATGGGTTTGAGATCCAACACCTGGACATCGTCTTTGTGGAGGTTTTCTACTTTGTTTAAATAGTTATGAGGAGCACTTAAATTAGTGTTTGAAAGTGGTGCTGATGGTTTCTCCAGTGAAGTTAATGGCAGGACAGCTGCACGGGGTGGGAGAATTGTGGAGTGCATTTTGGTACCAAGTTGCAAGAGTAGAATAAAAGTTGGTACAGCCATTCTAGTGTGAATATGTTGTGATCTGGGAGTCCCAAGCATGCAGTCCCAAAAATACCCACTAGAGGCGAAAACCATCAAATCCAGCTAGTAACAATGACAAGAAAAATGCTCTATAACATTGAAAATCTCTTAAGATCACAAAAGGCATACAATGCAAAAAGGCAAATCCAAAAATGAAACAAAGATCCAAAATGAACTCCCAAGAGAAATGGATAAACAGAGCAACAGGTTGAAAACAATCCAGTAAAACACAGACACAGACTAAACCAAAAATAAAGAATGATGCCAGTAGTCAACATAAATTATTCAAAAATGAACAAAAGTGACATAAAACTTTAATTTAATTATAGAAGAAAAAAAATATTTATAACAATCATGGCACAAGCAGCAGTGGTTGGTAAACTTATGAGAACACTCTACCTAGTACTTCACTCTGCATGGTCTACCCAGAAGAGCCCCTCTAGAGGCCGGAAAGTCCCTTTTGTATTCGGCGCCCTCACGCCGACCAATTAAGCTGCTAAACATCATCCTTCTATAAAGAGTGGCATCTCCCGCCCTGCACAATTTACTATAAAAGTGCTGGCGGCCGGCACGTGTGCGGGTGTGTAGCTGTGCTGGCATTTGAGACGCAAACTGCACTTCTCTCCTAAAACTGAAAGTAAGCCCTTTTTTTCTTCACCCGGGCTACCGGCCAGACAACTGCAAATATGGGATCCCTTAATATGCAAGTCCGTTACTAATACGCTTCGCACTTTCTCTTACTCTTTCAGCGCTACAAGGTCACGGGAGGCACGTGCAGGAGTGGGAGACAGACAATGCCATTCTAGCTCATCAATGGCAGAGCTGTCTTTCCACTCTCACATGAAACCCACCACGATGCTTCCCAGAAGCTTCTCATATCATCAGCAAAGATGTCCCTTTGCACTTTCTAAATGGACAAAAACGCATGCTTTATTCCTTTATACTTTTTGTCCTTTTATTCCTAAAACTACTGCCACTCTTTTAACACTGTACAGGACACAAAACTAACTTTATTTAATTGCTGGTAAAGCCAGCACATTACCACAGACCACTCTCTGGACTCATCACAGGTATGTAATACTGCCTTGAGCGCTGGGACTAACATTTTCCTCTCTTGTTCCCACCACTGCACAGAGAAGATGCCCAGTGAGGACAACTGACTCTGACACTTCAGGTCCCAGAGCTATAAATCCTGCTGCTGATGGGAGAAGGTGTCCAATCTTGCACCAACCCCAAGACAGAATGGAGTTACCGCCTAAGAACTTTGTCATTATATAGCCTGACATTAGTCTTTGTAGAAGCTTTCTGTTGGTGTGCCTAGAGGGCCTAAGTTTTGCTTGTTCTAAAGAAAATATTTTTGTTGGAATGAAAAAGGAACAACCAGTTTGGCACCCCAGCAGTTTCCAGTGGCGAATTGCAGTTCCTTTACTCGACCATATTAGATATATATTTGATATTGCCTGTTTTTAATACAGAACTGTTACTATTTTTACCAAGCTGTCTATGTCTCTCTCACTCTCCCTGGTTTATACTCGGTATGACTAGTAGATGCCTCATGGTCAGATCACTGTGAGGTATGAGGTGGGTGTGGGGCTGGGGTGTCACATTTTCCTTTCACATCCACAAAAAGGTTTGTTGTTTTGGTAACTCTGAATTGTCCTGTGATAAACTGGATTAACCAGGTTTAAGATTGTATGTATGTATGTATTTCTAATTTGTTGTAATTATGATTACCAATAAATTAGAAAGCAGGCTGCAGGAAGGGTTTAGGGCTGAAGAAGAGAGCAGGGATGCAGCACATTTCTTATTTAGCAGTTTTCACAGGGTTGGATAGAGACAGTAAAAGTTAAATGCACGATTCAAGTTTGTGGTCTCTCAAAAAGAATTCACCTGAGAATATCTTTTCTGTTGTTTAGTAGTACTGTATAGAGGCACATCTAGCATGACTGTCATCAATACAGTGACCCAGCTCAGAGCAGAAGAGAGCTTAAAAGGCACTGCTACATTATTGTTAGCGATACGCTCCTTGTGGCTCTAGTAGCAGGCCTTCGGGAGGTAGATGTCTGAAACAGTGGAATCAACAAAAGGTCAGTTGGCTGATTCAATGGAATAAAGAATCCACTCACTGGTTTCTTTTGTTTGCCTTTTTTTAAATGGCCTTTTCTTTGAAATATGTTTGGAGCAATGTTTTTGACAGAAAAATATGTAGACTTTCTTATCTATATAATTACTTTTGCTATGTCCGTGTACCCCTGACCTTTGAAACATAGCTGGAATAATACATTGTCTGCAACAATTGTGAATGATATCCATTTTGTTTAACTGCAGAAATTATTGATGTATCTGTTAGATTAGTTTGGCCCCATCCATGCATCTGTGGCTTCTGAAAATTAGACACTGATGGGGTAATGGAATAGCACCCATCCTGTTGTTATGTATGTTAGTTTTTACCACAACTGATTTGTGGAAAGTATGAAGATAGGAAGAGGCAACCAAAAAATGTATTTCCAAGACAACAAAAATAAGCTACACAATTGTACGATCAGGGAAAAAAGTTATGAGAGGGTTTAGTGTTTGATGTTAACAATTTTGAACAATGTCTTTCTTCAGACAGTCTCCCTTTTAGTTGCCTGTAAATTGGAATAAGTGTGTGAGTGAGCATATGTGTGTAATTGTGTCCTGCAATTGACTGGCAGCCCTGACCTGTGTTCATGCTGCTGGGGTCCACATTCTGTGACCCTACAAGAAACAGAGCTTGCCACCTACTAACTTTGTTACCTCATTTTGTAGTTACTTATTCTTTAATATTATTGTCCTAATTGTTTTGGTTTTCTTGTAACTTTTTCTTTGTCACTTTGAACTGCATAATTATATGAAAGTGTGCTGTAAATATGGGTCAAAATGTAGTCATTCCTCCAGATTATGTTTAATTCCAGACATATGAGCTGAAATAGACAAGATGCCAAATCCTCAGCCTGGTATCTGAAATGACCAAACCTGAGGTATAATGTGATCAGCAGGTATTTTACAGTGAAGAAGAGACACAATACAATACAATACAATACAACTTATTGTTTGTATAGTGCTCTTCACTGATTGCAGGTGCAAAGTTCTGTAAACAATTCTCAATTAAAATAAAAGTATTAATTATTAAATATAGAATTGGAACACACATAAATGCAGATTTGTTAAAACATACTGAGAACAAGATAGAAACTCACTAAAGCAAAAATGAAACCAACAATATGTTCATTAATTAATTGATGAACTATAGATAGTTGAAAACAGTGGAGATTAAAATCATAAATGAGAAAGTCAAAAATAAAGTCACAGTCCTGGCAACTTCTATGATGGAGTCCAAACTGGCCATTTAATCTGAGGAGAGAAGCTTTCCATCTGATTATTCCAGCGCTTCTTTATCTGAAAGAAATGCAGTATGCAAAGTTAATCAGCAGCTCTAGTCAGGGTCTGCTAGACTAACAACTTCTCAATGACACCTCATGCTGTATGAAGGAACACCATGTACACCTCCGATATTCAACATTACATCTCTATAAAGCTTAGTCAGTTATGATTAGCACCTTCCAAGTCAACATTTAACCTTTGGGTGTGAATTGATGACCAGAAATCTTTTGCTGATCAAGCTGCAGTGATCAGTCTCCTGGTCATGTAGATTCACCCTTTCTATGTGTCACATTCAGAAGATCAGATTATATCTAATGGGATATTCAACTCAACTTCTTGTCCAGGGACTGGTCATGGTATGCCTTGGCTATTGTAAATCCTTACAGGCAGGAACTCTGTCACATCCTGTGTACTGACAAGCTATTGTAGATTCTCCAAAATGCAGTGATATGTCTCCTTTCCAACCATCCAACATGGTTGCAAGAACTTCCCTTCTCAGGTCACTTCACTGGCTCAAGTTCAAATCATTGATGATTGCTTATAGGGCAGTCAATGGTCCAGCATCTGCTTCTTTGGAGACTCTAATTAGGTTCTATGCTCCTTTGTTCCCACTCAAGTCTGCTAATAAACAATGTCTGCAAATGACCTCCACGTAGCATGAAATTTCATTCCAGACTCTTTTCGTGTAAATCACCTTTCTAGTAGAATAAGCTGCCCAAATACATCTGAACACCTGTAAGTGGCACTTGAAGACTTTCTTAATAACCAAGGGCCTTGGTGTTAGGATCTTTTTGTAATTAAGTTAAGGTGAATTAGTTGTGAACTTTAAACTGCTTAATGGTTTGTGAAGTTTTCCCTTGAAAAAACTAGTCTTCACAAATATAAAGTTTTGGGGATCATCCCCTTATATTGCCCTTGGACAATATTTAAGAAAAAAGAGATCAAAAGTCTTTGATTGCAAAGGAACATTTGACAATTTACTCAGATGAAAATGGAGGCTTTATACAGTAAGGATTATGGGAAACAGAAAATGGTTGGCATGACGTGACGTCAGACAGGAACCGGAACCAACGCCATTAGGATGAGCCGGAAGTGATGTCATTGGAGATGGACGGACGTGACGTTGCGTCGGCCATTTTGTATACCCTGAAGTGGAGGTAATTAATTTCCTTCTGGCTTTCTGTGGAGAGAAGAGATTCAGGTAAGTACCACGTGACCACTCCATATCTCTCGATAGTTCACTCACCTTTAGGCTCTTTGACTGCCTCCTAATCACACGTGTGTGACAGGTTGTTTACGTATAGGATCTACAGCATTTTTCGCTTGTTTTGGTCAATTTTTGTAGTCTAGTAACACTTCTTTCAAAACAACAACTGATTGATGTTGACTCAGTTATGCTGCCTCATTTGTATAAAAGTGTCAGCTAACTGAAGAAATGTAAAATGTAAATGTTAAGCTGTAATATATTTGACATAGTTTGGTTAAAAATATAAACTAAATATAATTCATTAATTTTTTAATTATACATTCAAGCACATTAAAAGGTGAAAACAAAATGAAAAAGCACATTGTACATTTATTGGCTTGTTTTTCTGCAGATAAGAAAAATAAAACTGAGAAAATATTCAGGTATACAACACAATGCTTTCTGCAGAAACTGATAAGCCTTCCTCCACAATTGCAAATCATCCATTTTTTATTTCTAAAGTGAAAGCATGTAAAATAAAACCTATACAGGTTACTTTGTGTATAGTCAAAATGAATGTTCTGCAGTTTTCAACAAAAAAATTCTCATGGGAAAAGCAATCACATGAAAAACTGTCATTGAGTATTTTAGCACATTGCTGCAATACAGACTCTTTAGAAAATGTGTAACATTAAGGCTATTAATTGCATTAATGCATTACACACAAAGGGAGTGTATCATAAAGTAAAGTGTGAAGCTGTTTTGACAGGCTGCTGAATTTTAGCACCGTGATAAACAATAATAAGACAGATGCACAATTTAAACAATGGCATTGTTCCTGTCTAACCTCTAAGGCAAAGGTAAGTGTCTTGATGTTCCAGAGCATTTCACAATTTGTTGACCACTGACCTGGCAGTCTTTAATGCTGTTAACAAATAGCACTGCCATTAGCTCACTGCCTGTGCATTGCCTCTAACATTCTAAAGGTTATTATTTAAAAATGGCCCATAATTTTTGATGTGTTTATTCCCTAACAACCCCAGAGTATCATTTACTGTACAGCACCAGGGTCAACTCAATGAAAAGCACTAGTCCCATTCCATTATCAGGAGTAACAAGTATTATGCACTCTTGATTTCTGGAACAGTCCATCAGCTGCATGTGATATATTATGAATATCTGGGACTTTTTGCAATTACAAAAAAACTTCAAAAAATGCACTGTTATTATTCAGTTTCAATAAATTATAATTTATACTGAGTGGCATCTCACCCACGAAGACTGCAGTATCTGCTATATGCTTGTTAATCTTGGATTTGGCCATGACTCTCATAACTGTAATGCATTAAATAGTTTCAAAAATCACATTCAGGCCAAAGGGATTTAACTCCTCAGCACCAATGCTCATTACAGGTGTGACTTTTGCAATATTCCCTATGATAGCTCATTATCTGTGCTCTATCCTCCCAGAAGACCTTTGTATTCTTTTTTTTTTTTTTGCTTCTTTAACAAACCAAGCAAAATAATTTTGCCTTGAATAAATACAATGAATGTTTAAATTTGATCCTTTGTAATTAAAATTAATGGATTTAATTTAGTGACATATGAATACAAAGATAATAGCCAAAAATGCAAAAACAGAATAAATGTATTGGTTGAAAACTTCATTTTTGTATTAGTATTAATATTGTTGTCCATTCAGAAGATGCCACTACCTATTGCAACTTAAAAAAAAAACTTCATAAATATTATACGTTGCACTGCTTAAGCCCTTACAAAGGCAGGCATCAGTCGAGAATTAACGATTTCTGAGAGCTGGCTGTCACTTTCCAAAGATGTCCTGGTTACATAAATGTCAATTCTAAGTTGGTCCAATGTAGGTGTGTGCAGCAATGGGTCTTTAGATTGTACTGACTGTCCTTCAATGCAGGGATAGGCTCTGGTCCCTGTGAGCCTGAGTTGGATTAACTGGAGATGAAAATTATTTTATGTAATTTATACTGAAGTAAGGAAGTAAGGTCCTGCAGTTTGTAGGAGGACTAAATAGAAAATGTCACCATTCACAGAATGAAAGGAGACACGGGTACAGTTATATAAATAGCTTTTATGAGCTGAACGCCACCATTTTTTATGTCTCCGTATCTTTACCCATTTTGTAGTTTACTATGTGAGTGTTTGCACCATGTTTTTTGAATAATTGAGTATGGTTTTTTTTGTGTCTTTCCTTTTCTAATTTACCAGCACGGAATGAAATCTTTGTGCTTATTAGGAGCTACTGTCGAGGCAGGCACTCATTCTTACTGCATAGATTCAGGCAGCAAAGCAAGCCATTATGAGCTCTACTGTAAGGCTTTTCTTTTTATACCCTATTTTCCAGTTCAGTAGAAGGAGCAGATAGGGTTTTTATTCTTTTCTTCTTGTTGTTGTTAGTCAAAAACAAAGAAAACCAATAGATACATTTTAAGTTTAATGTTTGTTTTATTTACACATGGTATGATATAAAAAGCAACCTGTAAGCAATAACATGGCACAACTGGGCAAAATTATTGTTGTTGTACTGTACTGTACTGTGAAAAGAAGTCAGGACTCAAGAGTAGAGTGATGCTATAGAAAGATTAATTGATATCTTGTATATTTCTGGCACTTCAAAAGTTGCCTAGAGATCAGCAGACTAAGTGGAGATCTAACACAGCAAATGACACTTGACAAAAAAAAAAACCTTTGGCACTCTCACTGCGCCTAATTAACATTAACATTAGAATTACCAGAGCCTACGAAAAAACTCGTAAATCCGTCCCACCTTAAATCGCTTCTTAAAATCGTTTACAGCTCTCCACCAGCGTCTTTTGTCTTCTAAATGTGCTGATAAAGAGAAGCTACAAGCAGCCGGCTATTCCATCACCCCACCGACTTAGAACGTGCACAAACTTCTCCCAGCTCATGCCTTGATTGATTTTCTGGGAGTGAAGTGGAGTTTTAGAGTGGAAATAATAGATTGTTGTTTGGAACACACACATTTTATGTCTGTTCCGTTTTTACAGTAATCTGTATAAACACATTGTTAAAACAGAAATGTTTTTTATATTCTAGTAGTAGATGACAAAATGTAGGCTTAAACTATATCAAATATCAAAGAAATACTTTCACAAAAGGTACAAATCTAACACAACAATTGCGCTTTTATTCAAAAATATAACTGCAGAAACAAAAAGCCACCTTAACATGCGACATTGACATTCATTTATTATGACTGCCTGTGTGGTGCAACAGAATCAGCTGCCGACTGGGAATCATAAGGTTGTGAATTCAATCCTGCACCACTCTGTTTTGAGAAGTAAACTGCTCTTAGTCTTACTATTTTAGAATAAAAACATACATTTGATTTCAGTCTGTAACAGCCGGTGTAATTTATGATACTTTTAAAGGTTAGCTTTGGCTTTTTTTTTTTTAGTCAGTTTTATTATCTCAGCCGCGTTCACGAGCCCAAACACACCCCACCCCCGCATCTGATACTGCTGTTTTCACATTGACGCGCTATAACAGAGGTAAACTCAGCTCCCTTCTACATCGGAGCAAAAATGCACATACCATTGCTTGCATACTAAAGTGTCAGCAGGCACTTTTCGTGGCATTACACATATTTTTGAGCATGCCCACTACTTGTGACTTTAGGAAGTAAGTAAATAAATAAAGGTAAATTGTGTCATAAAATGATGGATTTACGTGTTTTTTCTTATGCTCTGGTAATTCTAGCGTGAAACTGGCAAGTAGGCAAGTAGGTCAAATTGTCTGTGATCTAAGGAGACTCCTCGTACACTATGACATCATGAAAAGAAATATCTAAAAGTGTATTTTCTCTAGGATCGAGATGTGCACTCAGAATTGTTTTTTTTTTTATATTTTGGATCAGTTCTATTGGTATTATCCCTATGTCACCATTGTTGAACTTCTCATTCTGGTAATCCAGTTCCAGTTAGACAACCCTTGCAGTGAACTTAGCTATTTTTAATTTAATCTGTTTACAGTACTGATGCTGATTGCTCTGACATCTCTCTTTTATTTTCTATTTTGTCACAGTAATTCCATATGATATATTTGATTTGTATTATTTTTACCTTAACATCATTATTCAGAAGTGAAATTGGTCTGTACAATGCACATTGTAATAAATCCTTATTTTTTTTAGGAAAGACGGTGATTAATGCTTGGTGAAAAGTTTGAGGTAGAATTTGATTGTCTCTAGCTTCTGTAAATGTTGCTAATAAGAGGGGAGCTAGCTGAGTGGAGAATTTCATACAAAATTCTATAGGGTAGCCATCAGGGCCTGCTGCTTTCCCACTTTGAAGTGACTTTATAGCATCTAGTAATTCTGACAGTGCCAAAGGTTTATCCAGTTCCTCTGCACTAAAAGTATCTATTTGTGGTATCTGTAATGTATGTAGAAATGCATTAGATTGTGTGTTGTCTTCTTTAAACTCAGTAGAATATAAAGATTTATAATAGTCTCTGAATGTGTGCATTATATTTTTATGGTCAATGATTTTATCGCCAATCATGTTGGCGATTGCTGGGATTGCATCTTGCTTGTGGATTTGTTGAGCTAAGAGCTTATTAGCTTTCTCTCCGTATTCATAGTAATGATGACTTGATTTAAAAATAAGTTGTTCAGTTTTTTTGGTTGTTAAGAGGTTGAGCTCTGAATGCAGAGCCTGCCTTTTCATATGTAGAGCCTCACTTGGACACCTGGCATGCTCTTCATCTATTCTAGTAATTTTGCTGGTTAGCTTTGATACCTTACTGGTTTATAATTTATTTATTTGGGAAAGATATGAAATAATCTGTCCTCTTAAGAAGGCCTTTAGAGTTTCCCCAGAGTATTCCTGCAGAGACCTCAGAGGATATATTTGTCTCTAGGAAGAAACTGATTTGCTTGGATATAAATTCTGTGCAGTTCTCATCTGCTAAGTGGGTGTGGGGCCTAATGATTTTAGCTCCAAGATCAAAGGGGCATGGTCGGAAATAACAATAGCGTCATACTTGCAAGATTTAATCGTAGCCAAGAAATTATTATCTATAAAGAAATAATCAATTCTTGAGTAGCAATGATGCATTGGTGAGTAGAAGGAATATGTTCTTGAGTTTGGGTTTAGAAATCTCCAGGGGTCTGATAGGTTGTGGTCAGTTAAAAATTGTGTAATTGTCTTTGCAGTATTAGATGTCATCCCTCCTGTGACAGTCCTATTCAAGAGTGGATTTAAAACACAATTAAAGTCCCCTGCCATTATAATTTTATCATTATATTTTACCTACATGCGTGTTTTTTATTTTTTTTAGTTTGGTATCTCCATCTAGGGAGATGTTGCCAGGATAGGCTCCAGGTTTGACCCTGAATTGATTAAGTAGGCCTGACAGTAAATTATTTATTTTAGCATCACATTATATTACATAATTTTTTTATTTTAAAATTGTGACATATTGCTAAGGTTGAAGTTTACTGTATTGGATTTTTGTTGGCATGTCACCCTGAAACCATTAACAGTATTACAATTAAAAACAAAAAATCTATACCACATGGACAATAAAAATGTATTGCAAGTAAAAAAGAATCCTTCCATTTGATTTCTAAATGTTCACTCCACTTGATGAGAACTGCAAACAAGTTATTATTGAGATGTTTTGGTCACTAAACACAATAAATCATTAGTATGTTTTCATGCTGAGTCACTTCTATGGTCCTTTTACTGTAAGTCAGAAAGGCATTAAGCATTATTGAATATGTTATCACATTGAAGCAAACAATTACTGGTTGTCAGGTCCATTATTTCATTTAGAACAGAGACACCATGAATGTTGTTTCTGTACCAATGGAAACACTGAGCCTGACTCCCTCTAGGATTGGTTCCCTCCTTGAGCCTAGTGCTGCTGGGACAGGACTCTGCACCATGTGTCTGAGAATTGAATTGCATCGATTCAATAATGGAATGGCTAGTTAGACCACAAGAAATATGTACTGTAGATTTTGTTTTTTACTAACAATAAACTTGAATTTGACAGTAGTCATATTCACAGTTCAAGCAAATTTATAAAGTGCTATCCTTTCTATTCAACATGTGCCAAATACTACTTTGGGAGAAAATAAAACACCTCACCTTATAAGTGTTACTATGACTGCTGTCTTATCTTTAGCCAAGTCAGAAGTTGTTTCTTCATTTTTAAATTCTTTTGTCTTAGTTTTTCATTTTTTTTAGAACATTACAACAATCTAAATGAGAACAGGCCATTCGGCCCAATAAAGCTCACTAGGTTCTATCCACTTAATTCTTCTAAAATAACATCGTCTGGTTTTAAAAGTCTCTAAAGCCCTATTGTCTACCATACTACTTAGCAGCTTATGTCATGTGTGTGAGGTTCTCTGTGTAAAGAAAAACTTCCTAACGTTTGGCCTTAACAAGTTTACAAATGTGTCCCCATGTTCTTGATGAACTCATTTTAAAATAACAGTCTCGATCCACTGTACTAATTCCCTTCATAATTTTAAACACTTAATCATGTCACCTCTTAATATTCTTTTGCTTAAACTGTAAAGGGTCAGCTCTTTTAATCTTTCCTCATAATTCATCCCCTGTAGCCCTGTCATCCGTCTAGTTGTCCTTCTCTGAACCTTTTCTAGCGCTGCTATGTCCTTTTTGTAGACTGGTAACCAAAACTGCGCACAGTACTCCAGATGAGGCCTCACCAGTGCATTATAAAGCTTGAACATAATCTTCCTGGACTTGTGCTATACACATCAGGGTGCTATATAAGTTGTTAACATTCTGTTAGCCCTCATAATGGCTTTTGAACACTGTCTGGCAGTTGATAGCGTAGAGTCAACTAACACTCCTAAATCCTTCTCATAAAGAGTACTTTTGATTTTCAGACCTCCTATTATGTATCTAAATCTAACATTTCTATTTCTGTTCTGTGATATTTTACATTTACTTACTTTAAATTTCATCTGCCTCAAATATACCCAAGCCTGTATGCTGCCCAAGTCCTTCTGTAATGATTCAACAGATTCCAGATTATCTGACAATCCATCTAGCCTGGTATCATCTGCAAACTTAATCAGCTAGTTACTTATATTCCTATCTAAATCATATATATATATATATACATATATATATTAAAAATAGCAACGGCCCTAGCACTGACCACTGTGGAACACCACTCTTAACATCGGCAAATTCTGATGAGGTTCCTCGCACCATCACCCTCTGCTCCCTGTGTCTTATCCAATTCTGCACCCATCAAAAAACATCACCCTGAACTCATAACTTCTTTTAGTTTGATGCCCAACCTCTCATGTGGCACCTTATAAAATGCTTTCTGAATGTCAAGATAAATAGTATCACATGCTCAACGTTCATCATACCCTTTTGTTGCTTCCCATATAATGTTACTTTTGTTCTTGTTTGTTCTGCATAATAGTATTTCTGTATTTCTTGAGATTGTGTAAAAGCTAAACTTTTCCTTGGGAAAATCTAGCTATCTATTAAAAAACATAAGGCAGTACACAGATAAATATTTAGGGCCCAGCTGGTGGCCCTGTATAAACTGAAGAAAAATATATCAACTACATAATACCAAGAATTATGAAACTTCTTTCCAGATGCAAGTCTGTTCCTCAGACTGAGGAGTAGAGGTAGTTGTGGCCTTTAAATGGTTTCCACACCAGAAGAGGTGGGGCTGCATGCAGAGGTGGAAGTGATTTCACGGCTTCTGAAACCTCTGATATAGATAGATAGATAGATACTTTATTAATCCCAAGGGGAAATTCACATAATCCAGCAGCAGCATACTAATACAAAAAACAATATTAAATTAAATAGTAATAAAAATGCATGTAAAAGCAGACAATAACTTTGAGTAATGTTAGCATTTACTCCCCCGGGTGGAATTGAAGAGCCGCATAGTGTGGGGGAGGAATGATCTCCTCAGTCTGTCAGTGGAGCAGGACAGTGACAAAAGTCTGTCACTGAAGCTACTCATCTGCCTGGAGATGACACTGTGCAGTGGATGCAGTGAATTCTTCATGATTGACAGGAGTTTGCTTAGTGCCTGTCGCTCTGCTACAGATGTTAAACAGTCCAACTTTACTCCTACAATAGAGCCTGCCTTCTTAACAAGTTTGCCCAGGCGTGAGGTCTTTCATCTTTATGCTGTCTCCCTAGCACACCACCGCGTAGAAGAGGGCACTCGCCACAACCGTCTGGTAGAACATCTGCAGCATCTTATTGCAGATGTTGATATGTAGATGTAAGAGGAAAAGATATGAGTAATAGTTCCCACTTTTGCCTCAAAGTGGAATTGCCATTGATACACCAGCCCCGAGAATGCCTCCAGGTCATGCTTGTGTGACACTAACAATCTCATCTTTTTCCTTAATCTAGATCAGAGTCACAGATCTGTATATTCTATATAACATATTCAAAACCAGGTTTGATTAATCTTGTACAGTAATTATAATTAGCTTTAAAGTGTTATGAAATCACTTGTTATAAATGGTTTTGTGTAAAATAATGTTTGATTCATTGCTTCTATAGTGATAATTGTAAAGAAAATGATTATGATTAAGAATGTTGCCTAAATCATCTTTGAAAATTACATGTAAAAAATAATCTTGGTCATTGTGATGAATACAGAATGGAGATGATGTCATGTGATGAATGAAGATCTATGATGCCATTACCTTTGTTAGTACTAGGATGCTGTGTCTTCAAGAGTCAGGAGTAATTCCATTTTTTTAAATGACCCCAGTCTTTTGGCCCCTTAACTCATTTTAAGCAGCATAAAAAGATGCTTACAATCTCAAACACTTAATCTTGGAGCAGAAGGAAAGTGCCAAATATTCCGAATGTTTCAGAAGCGGCCAACAAATTGCTACTGATGTTTCCATTAAAGAGGTAAATTGATACTTCAACCAGAGTTTAGTTACAATTTAATTTGTTTATTTGGTCCTTATACCCTGCAACTCTGACCAGGATAATAGGCTAATGAAAACAGATGGATTTCATTATTCTGAATTTTACCTTTTAAGGGTTTTCGTGGAGGTGACTTTCAAATGTTTTATATAATAGATAGACAGATAGATAGATAATATACTGTTTATATTGAAGCATATCGTTGACTGCTATATAAAGAACATTGTGATGGTGTACTTTGTTAACAACACAAATACAGATTAGTTGGATGTCTCAAAGAGGCGCAGATGTATTAAGAAGTTGGCCAGAGATAATAAAATAATTAAAATAATCAATTCTAACATTTAATTAAAATGAACTGAGAATCTGTGCTCGACTGAATGGTTGATTTGTGTCAAAAAAGTTTGTATTTAATTTATATTATATCCACTTCTCATGCCTTTGAACTGTGGGAGCCAATTGGTCACTAGATAAAGGTAAAACAGTATAGTTGAACCCAGTGCTGAAACATCGGGTGATGACACTACTTGTTTTCAAATAATAATACAAACACAAGAACAATAAAATTCATGGGGTAAAAATCATTAACAAGATGAAAGCTTGCTAATGGTCTCTTGAATCATTTACTGGATGAGAAATGAGTTTTGTTTTCATAGTTACATTTAGATAAGATAAATAAATAAATAAATATCACATTATCAAGATAAATTTGATTGTAGGACTGTTTTACTTGTATTTTAGTATTGTTATCGTTTTTTTGAATCATGTTACATTATATAAGAATTTTTCCTTCTAAAATAAAATAATATTAAATTACATATTTAGCATTTTTTTGCATTATATAACTTTAACATTATGGAGTTGAACATAAATAGTTAAAATTTTGTAACATACAATCATCATCATCATCATGTGATTCTGGTTGTAATTGGTACACATGGAACTGCTTGACAAGGTCTCCAAAAATATCTTAATGTACTGCAACGTGAAGCGGGTGCTGGCCATGTGCAGCAGTTTATCCTCAGTGGAACAACTCACATATTTCATAAAGTCCTGACCATCAGACAATAAGTTCTACAGAACCCAGTGGGTTCGTGGTAAAAAGAAAGCAGAAAATGAGGGAAAAAAAGGGGAACAATAACAACATATTTTATTCATATATTTCTGATCATTCTCTCTGTATGCATGTGTGTATAAGTATATATACATATATATACATATATATATATATATATATACACACACACATATATACAGAGAGCGAGAGTATGCTTTATTATTTATTAATGATTTAATGATATTCCTTCATGCTACAATTCATTTTAAACATGTAGTTTATGCATGGACTATAATGTAATCTTTCATTTCAACATTTCTGTTACGCTTTTGTAACTGTTCTCTAAACATAGACTGTTACAATAAAAACAATTAATGCTTGAACAAATATTATGAAATTGAGATTTAGTCTGTTCAACAACTTCAAAATGCTTTGATTATAAAGGTAAGACATTTAATTAAATAGTGTGGTATGAAAAACACAATTATTTTTAAAATGCATATAAATATTATGCTCATATTTAAAGTAATCAATACTCAAAATTTCTTAAAAGTTTAATAGCCTGACATCAACAAATCATGCTAGTATGTATATATTTTAAATCTCACTTATGATCCATTTGATATATAAAAATTAAGCCCTTCCAGAAGTAAACATAGTCAGAAAATGGATAATAAAAGATTTATCTATTTAATTTAGGTTTTAAGTTTGGTTTTTTTTGTATCAGCTCTGGCTTTTTCCAACCTTGTTTTAACTCCTTTTTAACTTTCTCTTGCTGAATCACAACAACTTTTAGTGCTGTAAAAAATTATTTACTCCCCTTCCTTTTAAGAATTAAAAATTCACCTAACACATTAGGTTCTGTGGCTCATGAATTACCTGGGACCTCAAGTATAAATGGTGCATACACACAAAAATGTGGCATACTCCTGTTTCCATGCTCAAATTGCGATGTATAAAACCTAAACTTGGCGTAAAGCCATGCACGTTTTCACGGTAGCTCAAACCCTGACATACACAAGTTCTCCGCTTGGTTTTGCAAACTGGTGGCACCCAGCGTCAAAGCAGTGGTTTTGTTCAAGTGTGGTGTCTCTTTCTTTTTTTGATGCACATCCTTGATGTGGCTTTATAAATACACTGAAATTTACCACATATACTGTATTGTTTATTAGTTTAAAACATCTGATTGTAATTAACCTGTAACAATATAATGGTCCATGGAATGGCCAAACTATTCTAAATACCATAGCTGCTTTACAGTTGTGCCTCTTTAGTGCACCACTCAGAGTATTTGTCCCACTGTATCTGAGTGTGGCTCTAACAGCAGCTGATCGGAAAGAGAATTATCGTTATACAGCAACAAGCACACACTGCCTCAGTCATGCTGTCTATTGAATTGCTCTCATACAGCGAACGCTTCATAGCCTTTCCTGTATGGACATCGCGGTTCAGAAACAGTTTCATCCCAAGAACTATAAACGCACTCAATCAGTCCATCAAGTGCTCCTTGTAGAACTGTTTGTACTTATTAGTACAATTACCTCACTGTAAACTTGCAATACAGTTATAATATTGCACAACATGAGCCACTTTATAAAGCGCATATTTACATATGATGGTGATATCATATTTAAAATGAAATGCAGCAAAGTATGTGTTTTACATTATACAGATAAAATGTTAACTTCATTTAAATAATCTATGTTAATAATTAAAAATGTAAGGACACAGTGTCGCAGTGCTAGCTAGTTCAGGGATTGTTCCTGCCTCGCGCTGTATTCTTGTTTTGGCTGGCGCAACACTGGAAGAATAGATGGATAGAATAATTAAACATGCACTATGAAGATATTTCAATGTTCCTTAAAAGTTTTGAAGAATCTGCATTCTAAGCTTACAAATGGCTTAACATCTATTACAGAGCCGATTGTGTGGTGATTGGTTACTTGGAGAAAGAAAAGGAAGGGCACGAATTGGAGGTTAGTACATTTGAAAGAGACATTACTGCTGCAATAAATTATTTCATCGAAGGTCACGCACGGCGCAGCAAGCATCTTGCAATGGGGCAGGAACAATCTATGGACGAGGCGCGAACTCGTCACGATCACTGCACCACCGTGTTCCTATGTTTAATAACATGCTTTAACTCCTATCATCATGAAAATGATAACAAGTATACATCTAAGCATTTTAATTATTCAGAGAGCTGTAATATCACAAATGTAATGGATTCTGTGTCCTGTTGGAGGAAGAGAAAGCCCAGAAGCACGTAGTGATTCACACACATAGAGCACATAGAAGAATACATACAAAACAGCATTTAATGTGCTACTTTAGTTACGATGGTATTTGAGAAACTAGTGAATTATACGATTTAAAGATGAAGTTTATGATGTTCTACTTTAATGACAAAATAAACTACGTGATTAAAGTGAAAATTTTGAAATTAAAGTTAACATTTTGAGCTTTTTTCTCACTGTGTCCCTATTTTTATTTCTTTTCTCTGTAAACCTAATAAGCTTTCATGTGACACTCAGAAGGTGGGCTGCGACTTGCCTTTACACAGCAACTTTGATATCTGACAACTTCTTTTTTATTTCAGGTACTGTGGGACTTTGTGAACTTGAGCTTTCGAGTTTTTCTGACACTCTGTCACTCGATCAACTTCCTTTTGTTGTTTATACCACTCTTTAAACCAACAAATAGTACGTTTTTCCTTGCCTCCACTTGGTATTCGCTGAAATTCTTCTATTTTCCCTCTTGCTTTTGCCATTGCCTTTTCACAGAACGCTGAGCCTAAGGGCTATTTATATTGACTTGCATATTCAAAGAGGTGTAATTCTGGGAGGAGTTGGGGTGGGGCAGCAGGCGTGTGCACATGTGTTACTTTTCACGCTGACCGGGATTTATGGAGCAGAAAAACGTGGAAGTTGGCGAACACACAGATTTATGCATCTGGATTTTTTGTGGATACGCACATTTCTGCTTTTGTCCTTACGCCATATTTTAGTGTGAATTCTACGCACGCCATTATGCATAAGGCCTCTGCTCATTAACATGAGTAATGGTTGCTTAGAACTATATAGAACCATGCCCCATTATGTTCACACAACATCATTCGTCAAGAATTGATTTAATATAACTTCCAAATTACATTTTTGATATATTGTGATTTAAAGTTTATCCTGATTAAAAACATAGCAAATCTATACACCAGGGTTAAGAGAACAATTGTTATCACATGTATGAGTCAGAACAGATGAGTGAAGAATACAGTAATCCCTCGCTATATCGCGCTTCGACTTTTGTGGCTTCACTCTATCGCGGATTTTAAATGTAAGCATATCTAAATATACAGTATATCACAGATTTTTCGCTGGTTCGCGGATTTCTGCGGACAATGGGTCTTTTAATTTATGGTACATGCTTCCTTAGTTTATTTGCCCAGTTGATTTCATACAAGGGACGCTATTGGAGGATGGCTTTGAAGCTACCCAATCAGAGCATGTATTACATATTAACTAAAACTCCTCAATGATATAAGATATGCTTCCCGCACGGTGCTTGATTGTTTGCTTTTCTCTCTCTCTCACCCTCTCTGACATTCTCTGCGCCTGACGGAGGGGGTGTGAGCAGAGGGACTGTTTGCACAGAGGCTGTTTGCCTAGAGGATATGGATGCTCCTCTACAAAATGCCGCTTTATCGCTGTGCTTTGGCATACTTAAAAGCACGTATTGATTTTTTGATTGTTTGCTTTTATCTCGCTCTCTCTGACATTCTCTGCTCCTGATGGCGCTCCTTTGAAGATAAGATATATTAGCATTCTTTTAATTGTGAGAAAGAACTGCCATCTCAGTCTTGTCATGGAGCACAGTTTAAACTTTTGACTAAAGGGTGTTATTTCATGTCTAGAGGGCTCTAATAATGTTAACAGTGTGGGAGAGTTTATAAGGGCTTAAAATATATAAAAATAACCATACAAACATATGGTTTCTACTTCGCAGATTTTCATCTATCGCGGGGGGTTCCGGAATGCAACCCCCGCGATCGAGGTGGGATTACTGTACCTTGTGTTGTCCTTTACTACAAAATAAAAGCATAGGTAGATTAGTGAAAATCTGGTTACATTTCTAAATGAGATTTTAGTAAAAAAGAAACATCCTGTTTTCTCCAGAAGTTATCAAATAGTTTAGGAGGAGGACATCAAATCATGGTACTGATGCGTTATGTCAAGGTGATTCCCCCAAAAATCCTTTACTCGGTTTGGACTCAGTAAGCTCAGAAAGAGTGGCTTGAGTGTTCACTGTGAGGGGTTATAAACTTTTTCTTAATGACACTTTTGAGCTTACTCAGGAGATTTCCTGACTATCAGCAATAAGAAAACTATAAGAGTTTGTAAGTATACAGCAAAACTTTGCTCTGTGGTGTTGCACACACTACTGTACAAATTGCTTGCTGATAAAATCATTTCAAAGTACCAGATAAGATCCACCATACTAAGACTGTTCATAATATTTAATATTCATGTCATCTGTTAATTTCCATTAAAACATTCCATAGCTTAATCTCAACCTCCCTTGATTTTTACCCAACACATCAGGCTATTGGATAAGCATGTATAATATCCGTTTAGCCTTCTTGGTTGCTTCTGTGCACTGTCTGGTTGTAGATAGTGATGAGTTCACCACAATTCTTGTGTCCTCATAAAGAGTGCTAACAAGTTTCAACCCACCCATTGTCCATTCAAATGTACACTTTTTACTTTATTTGTAATACTTTTACAAATAATTAATACATACATTAAATTTAACTTTTAAATCACTTCATTCTCAATTCTGTTCATTTCCACCTTTAGTAATTTGGTTGATTGTAGGTTATCTACCAATCCACCTAGTTAAATATCATCTTCAAATTTAACCAGATTGTTATTTATAATTTTATATGTAAGAATATGTTTATATTACAAATAGCAGTATTTCCCTCACTTAGCCCTGATGGACACTACTTTTAACACTGCCTATTTTAAAAAGTGTTACTCTTATCATAACCTTCTGCTTCTAATTTTTCCATCAATCTACACTTTTTTTCCTTGAATTCCCACTTCTTTTAGATTGATCATCAACTTTACTGGCAAAGTTGGAAATTTTAGATTTTTAAATGAGAAGGGATCAGAAGATTAAGTGGTGTCTAAACAAAACAGTCAAAGGTCAAAATGGCAACAAATTCAAATAAAATTCTAAATCAAAGTCAAAAGATGATACTAAAGTTCTAATTTTATCTAACTGTAATCACACACTAGGTTTGGAAGGGGTTTGTATAAAATCTCAGATACCAGGAAATGAATTGTGGCAACTTTTAAATATTGCCCCAGTGTGTCACAGATCGCGACCTCCAAAACCACACCCCCTAAAAACAGGTCACCAGATCTCAGGAACACAAAAAAGAAAACAGCTTCAGGAAAGATGCAAAATGATTTAACATCTTTAAAAGAAATTTTTAAACAGGAAACTAAACTCAGGTATAGAATATGGGTATTTCAAAACCCAGAGTAATGTAGGCAAAAAACAGCAAAACTTAGCCCAACACTCGGGGAAAAAAAAAAAAATTAAATAAATCCACATTATAACAGCTAGCTGTTCATGTAGGTGCTTATCTTGAGTCAAGATAAAATATATCTTATATACCTCTCTGATTGTAAACTTTTGTTGTTTATTGGTGAGACACATCATCCCTAGTCTGAATCCATGTTGACTGCTCATTAATACTCCATTGTGTATTGTATTGTATTGACCCCCTTCTTTTTGACACCCACTGCACGCCCAACCTACTTGGAAAGGGGTCTGTTTTTGAAGTGCCTTTCCCAAGGTTTCTTCCATTTTTTCTCTACAAGGGTTATTTTTGGGAGTTTTTCCTTGACTTTCTAAGAAGTCTGGGGGGCTGGGGGGCTGTCAAGAGGCAAGTGTGGCACTTCTTGTGTGATTTTGGGCTATACAAAAATAAATTGTATTGTATTGTAATACGCCTGTTCTAGACATGTGTTGCTCCATCTTTTTCTAAATATTTGCTCCCATTTATTTACTTGGATAGACCCAATCTGCTTTTTATTTAACTGAAGAGCATTAGCTGGTTTTTAATCTTTACAAATGTCCTCAGTGTGCAGTGTCTTTTGTAAAATTCATGTTAAGGGTTTCTAGATGTACTTTAGTATGATTTCTTAGATTTCAGCCTTTATTTATTTATTTTTTTATTAATTTTATTACAATCCATACATAGCAATCAAGTTTTTACAAAAAAGAATTATTTTAAGAACAGATCGATCCCCACCCCTGAGAGAGAGAGCAAGCCAAACGGTGTAAAATTTAAGGCTTGTAAAAATACCTAAATTAATAAATTCTCTGTGCTTTATAAACTTATTTTAAAATATTACTGATTAGATCCTGCCATGTTTTGAAAAAAGTCTGTACGGATCCTCTAACTGAGTATTTGATTTTTCCAATTTCAAATAATATAACACATCAGTTTCCCACTGACTTAAAAGAGGAGAGTTTGGGTTCTTCCAGTTTATCAGAATAAGTCTGCGTGCCAAAAGTGTAGTGAATGCAATCACAGTTTGTTTGTCCTTCTCCACTTTAAGCCCCTCTGGAAGAACCCCAAACACAGCTGTTAATGGGTTAGGAGGGATTGTGAGACCAAGGCTGTCTGAGAGGTAATTAAAAATTTTTGTCCAGAATAATGTTAATATGGTGCAGGCCCAGAACATGCGACCTAGTGAGGCTGGGGCTTGGTTGCAACGTTCGCAGGTTGGATCATGCCCTGGATACATTTTGGAGAGTTTTAGTTGAGACAGATGTGCTCGATATATAATTTTGAGTTGTATAATTGTATGCTTTTGGATATGGAGCTCGAGTGAATTCTCTGCATTGCTATTTTCCACTCCTTTTCTGATATATTAATTGAGAGGTCTTTTTCCCAGTGTCCTCTTGGATCTTTGAAAGGAAGGGATTGTAAAATGATTTTATATATTGTAGAGATGGAGTCTAATTCCTTAAAATTGAGCAATATTTTTTCCAGTGTGGATGAGGGTGCAAGATGAGGAAAATCTGGAAGGTTCTGTTTAACAAAGTTCCTGATTTGAAGATAGTGGAAGAAATTTGTAGCTGGAATGTTAAATTTGGAATGTAATTGTTCATAGGATGCAAAGACGTTGTCTATATAAAGATCTCTAAGCAAGTTAATTCCAATTTTTTTCCAGATATTAAAAACTGCATATGTTTGTGAAGGTTGAAAGAGATGGTTCTCTTGCAGGGGTGCCACAAATAGAAGCTTCTCCGTCTTAAAATGCTTTCTACATTGGCTCCAGATTCTAAGTGAGTGGAGCACGATTGGGTTATTAGTGTATTGCCGATAACGTGTGTTTAATTGGAGCGCAGAGCAGGGAATACAAAGAAGTACTGCAGGATTTTACTTCTATTGCGGTCCATGCCTGTGTATGTTCTTCTATTTGTGTCCAGGGACCTCATGTATAACGCCGCGTAGAACTCGCACTATAACATGGCGTAAGCACAAAAGCGAAATGTGCTTACGCACAGAAAAATCCAGATGCAGGAATCTGTGCGCATCTAACTTCCACGTTCTTCTGTTACATAAATCCCGATCAGCGTGAAAACTAACGCTCGTGCACGCGCATTATGTAACGCCCCAAATCCTCCCAGAATTACGCCTATTTGAATATGCAAATCAATATAAATCGCCCTTAAGCGCAGCCTTCTGTGAAAAGACAATGGGAAAAGCACGGGAAAATATAAGAATTTCGGGAAAATATAAGAATTTCAGCGAATACCAAGTGGAGGCAAAGGAAAAACATACTATTTGTTCAAATAAACCGTGGTATAATCAACAAAATGAAGTTGATCGAGTGACATAGCGTATTGGAGAAACTTGAAAGCTCACATTCACAAAATCGCACAGTGCCGGAAATAAAAAAGAAGTCACATATCAAAGTTGCCGTGAAAAGAAGAGTTGTAAGCCCACTGTCTGAGTGTCATATGAAAGTTTATTAGGGTACAGAGAAAAAAGGCACACGGTGGGGAAAAAGCATGAAATGTCAATGTAGTTTATTTTGTCATTTAGTAAAACATTATAAACTTCATCTTAAAATCGTTTAATTAACCAGTTTCTCAAATCACATCGTAATTAAAGTAGCACGTTAAATGCTTTGTTTTGTATTTGATCTTCTACTCGTATGTGCTCTATATGTGTGAATCACTACTTGCTTCTTAAACTGGCTCTCTTCCTCCAACTGGACACAGAATCCATTACATTCGTGATATTACAGCTCTCTGAATAACTAAAATACTGAGATGTCATTTTCATGATGATAGAAGTTAAAGCACGTTATTAAACATGTGTTTCACTTCGATGAAATAATTTATTGTCGAAATTTGTCGCTGCGTTTTTAGCTGTGTTGTTATTTTCTCTTTTATGTTTTATATTCAATATATATTGGCGTAGCCGTCACTGCAGTCCTTGCTTTTCTTTCCCCAAGTAACCGATCGCCACACAATCAGCTCTGTAATAGACGTTAAGCCATCTGTAAGCTTAGCGCCGATTCTTCAAAACGTTTAAAGAACATTGAAATATCTTTGTAGTACATGTTTAATTATTCTATCCTTCACGACACTCCCAGTGAAGAATATAGATTATTTAAATGAAGTTAAAGTTTTATGTGTATAATTTAACAAACATATTTTGCTGCATTTCACCTTAAAAATGATATCATCATATGTAAATACGCGCTTTATAAAGTGGCTCAGGTTGTGAGATATTATAACTGTAGTGCAAGTTTACAGTGGGGTGATTGTACTTATAAGTACAAACCGTTCTACAAGGAGCAATTGATTAAGTGCATTTAAAGTTCTTGGGATGAAACTGTTTCTGAACCGCGAGGTCTGTACAGGAAAGGTTCCCTGAACCATTATATTGTTACGAGTTAATTACAATCAGATGCATTACACTAATAAACAATATGCGGTTAGTTTCTGTGTATTTATAAAGCCCCGCTTCATGAAAATAATGAGTAATCACACAAGAACAGTACCATTGCTTTGACGCTGGGTGCCGCCAGTTTGCAAAACCGAGCGGAGAACTTGCGTACGACAAGGCATGAGGTACCGTGGAAAAGTGTGTGGCTTTACGCCAAGTGTAGGTTTTATACACTGCGATTTGAACGTGGAAAAGTTCTTACGCAACATTTCTGTACGTACGCACTGTTTATACATGAGGCCCCAGGTTCTTATCGCCTGTATATTTGCCGCCCAGTAATAAAACTGGAAGTTAGGTAGAGCCATGCCGCCTTCTGCCTTTTGTCTTTGTAGGGTCGCTCTTTTGATGCGTGGATGTTTTGAATTCCAAATAAATGAGGTTATTGTTGAATCTAATTGCTTAAAGAATGATTTATTAATGTATATTGGTATGTTTTGAAATAAAAAAAGGAGCTTAGGAAGAATATTCATCTTAACAGTGTTAATTCTTCCAGCTAGTGTGAGATGAAGGGTTGACCATCTATGCAAGTCTTGTTTAATTTTTTCCATGCAGACGATGAAATTTTGTTGATATAGAGCTTTATGTTTACTTGTGATGTTTACCCCTAGGTATTTAAACTGTTCTGCAATGATAAAAGGTAGGGTGTCTAATCTAATATTATATGCTTGAGAATTCACTGGAAAGAGTACACTTTTATTCAGATTAATTCTGAGACCAGAGAGCTTTTGAAATTCTGTGAGTGCTGCTAAGACTGCAGGCACAGAATTTTCTGGGTCCGATATATACAGTACCATGTCATCTGCATATAATGAGATTTTCTGTTCCAGTCCTTCTCTGCTAATCCCCTTTATCTGATCAGTATTTCGACAATGTATTGCCAGTGGTTCAATGGCAATTGCAAACAGCAGCGGTGACAAAGGGCATCCTTGTCTTGTGCCACGTTCTAGTTTAAAGTAGTCTGAGCAAATGTTATTGATGCAAACTGAAGCTTCTGGGTTAGTATACAGTAATTTAATCCATGCACAAATGTTGGGCCAAACCCAAACTTCTCCAAAATAGTAAAAGGTATTTCCATTCAATCATGTCAATGCTTTTTCTGCATCCAATGATAATAATATTTCTGGGGTGTTTGATTTAGTTGGTGAGTATATTACATTAAACAGGCGTCAAGATTTGAAGATAAGTGTCGGCCCCTAATAAATCCAGTTTGGTCTTGTGATATTACTGAGGGGAGCACTTTCTCCATCCTTCTAGCTATGATTTTAGAGAGTATTTTAACGTCGTTATTCAGAAGTGAAATTGGTCTGTATGATGCACATTGTAATAAGTCCTTATTTTGTTTTGGAAAGACAGTGATTAGTGCTTGGTGAAAGGTTTGTGGAAGAGATTGGTTATCTCTGGCTTCTGTAAATGTTGCTAATAGGAGGGAGCTAGCTGAGCGAGAATTTCTTGTAAAACTCTGCAGGGTAGCCGTCAGGGCCTGCTGCTTTTCCACCTTGGAGTGACTTTATAGCATCCAGTAATTCTGATAATGACAGAGGTTTATCAAGTTCCTCCACACTAAAAGCGTCAATTTGTGGTATCTGTAATGTATCCAGAAATGCATTAGATTGTATATTGTCTTCTTTAAACTCAGTAGTATATAGGGATTTATAGTAGTCTCTAAAAGTGTACATTATATTTTTGTGTTCATGATTTTATCTCCGTTCATGTTAGTGATTACCGAGATTGCGTATGCATATCTTGCTTGTGAATTTGTTGCGCTAAAAGCTTATTAGCTTTCTCCATGTTCATAATAATGATGTCTGGATTTGTAAATTAGTTGTTCAGTTTCTTTAGTTGTCAAGAGGTTTAATTCTGAATGTAGAGCCTGCCTCCTCTTATGTAGAGTCTCGCTTGGTAGTCTGGCATGTTCTTCATCTATTTTAGTAATTTCGCTTTTATCTCTGCTACTTTCTTGCTTCGGATTTATTTCTGTGGGAAAGATATGAGATAATCTGTCCTCTTAAGAAGGCCTTAAGAGTTTCCCAGAGTATTCCTGCAGAGATCTCAGGGGATGTATTTGTCTCTAGAAAGAATTTGATTTGTTTGGATATAAATTCAGTACAATTCTCGTCAGCTAATAGAAGCGGTTGAGCGCCATCTGGGGTGAGTGTATGGGGCTTAGTAATTTCAGCTCCAAGATCATAGGAGCATGGTCTGAAATAACAATAGCATCGTATTTACAAGATTTAATCTTAGGCAAGAAGTTATTATCTATAAAGAAGTAATCAATCCTTGAGTAGCAATGATGTACTGGTGAGTAGAAAGAATATGTTCCTGAATTTGGGTTTAAAACCTCCAGGGATTTGATAAGTTGTGATCAGTTATAAACTTTGTAATTATCTTTGCGGTGTTAGTTGCCGTTCCCCCTGTGGAGGAAGTCTTATCTAAAAGTGGATTTAAAACACAATTAAAGTCCCCAGCCATTATAACTTTATGAGTGTTCAGATTGGGAATGGATGCAAATAAATTTTGTATAAATTTCTTATCATCAACATTAGGTGCATAAACATTTATCAAAATCATTTTACAGTTAGATAAGTCTCCCATGACCATTACATATCTCCCTTCAGGATCCAATCCTACATCTGATGCTACAAATGGTACTGTTCTATGTATGAGAATTCCCACCCCTCTAGTTTTCTTTGTAAAACTAGAATGGAATATTTGGCCAGTCCAGTCTTTTTGCAGCCGGAACTGATCCTTGCTTAGTAAGTGGGCTTCCTGTAAAAATACTATTTTAGCATTTAGACCTGTTAGGTGAGAAAGTACTTTCTTTCTCTTTAATTCGTGATTCAGGCCTTTAACATTCCAGCTCACAAAGTTAACTGTCCCATCATGGAGACACTGATTCTGAGTTTTTGATGTAATTTTATAGTCTTAACTGGAAGTGAAATAGTTTAGGTCTTATTGTATGATTTCTTAAATTTCAGCCTTTTGATGTAAGCTTCTTCACTTCTTTCTACAATTTCCCAGTCACTGAGTTCCTGAGTATGTGTGTGACCTGTATTAGATGGGTGTCCCATCCAGCCTAGGGTCCCACTTTGTACCTAATGCTTCATGAAAAGTCTAACATAAATAAATTTAACTTGAAATATGCACAAGTGACTTTTTAGGGTTTACGTATATACAGTCTCCAAACCAAATTTATTCCAAACCCGAAGTTTAATGTGGTCTTTTTTTGGAAGCTGTTGAAAGAACAGGCTGACACGCAGCCAGGCTTTCATCGTTATATTATAATAAAAAAAACACTGTATTCTTTATGCCCACAGACATTTTCTGGCTTAGGAGCCCCAACATGTCTAAAACTGTTTAAATTAAATAAAGTTAAAAGCTGCTATTTAAATTACCTGAAGTTATAAGCTGTTCATTTGTTCCTCTGCTATCCAGTTTCTTTAAGTATATCTAAAACATTTATTTTGCTGTATGATCTTCTAGGGATGTGCAGTCAGAGTTAGACTTAAAAACTTCATTGATCATCCCAGAAATGCTAACGGTATGAACGATCAGGTCATGTCATTTCTCCCTAGTAATAGATTCAGACTGCCTATGGTGTGCTGAATATGGTGCTTTGTCACAAATTGTACTGAGGTCAGTGGGAATTACAGTAGCTGGATAGACCCTTAGAAATGGAATAGTGATGATACGTGCAAAGCATGTGGACGAGATGTTAATTCTGTTTTTACACATTTCTGTCTTTCTCCTTTTGTCTCACCATCTACTTAACCTTTCACACTTAACCCTGGCAAATGAATTTAAATTCAACATTTCCTTAAATGAGAAAAATGAAGCACACTTTCACTCATTACATCATCACAAGATGTAGGTTGCAAAATAACCTAGGGTTAGGCTTGTATATTTAAGTAGTATATCAAATAAATATTTCAACCGCCACTGGACTGGAACTAAACTTAGATGTTTTTCTCGACTTATTCTCATTTTTTACCCTCTTGCTTAATGCCTGCTCATATGTCTTACTAGCCAGAGATGTGCTATCTTTTTCCTCCCAGCTCTCAGGTTTGCTATTTCAAGCTTTCAGGTCTCCCTGAACACCTGTTAAAGGAGTATACACCAAAGGTCAGTTTTAAACATCCATCAAGTCTGTCTCCCGCCTTGTGCTCCATGCTGCCACGATAAGCTCTGCCGCCCAACAACTTTGATTTTGTAATTAATGGATTCCAAAAATGGATGGATGGACGAATAGTTATGAAATTCCAGCCCCAGCCATTTCCTAACTCCTGCTTTGTATTTTCTTCCTACTTAGTATGCAAAAACACAATCAGATTAGGGAAAATTAAGAAATAATTAATGTGATATAAATCTGAACGTGAAAGGAGGGAATGCTACACAACAAATAAAATAAAGAGCAAGATTAACGGAAAAATGCAGGAAGAATTCCAGCCCTTCTGTATAAATTGCCATTTGAAGTTTGGCTTTTTCACAAAATCTAGTCTTTTACTGAGTCCAAAATGGGCTTTATTTTTTGCCCATTTCTACCCAGGTACCTCAGTCAAACAAGCTTTTGGGTTCTTCTCAATTATTTTTTGAAACTAAAATGAAGTAGTGTTATGCTCATCCAAATGTGCTGAATTTGATCCATTATTCATTATAATATTGCATTTCACTAATTAGTAAAAACTGCAGACTGCTAATATTACATTTATTTTGGAACTACATTTGTTATCACTTTCTATATTTCTTAATTAGCCAAGATCAGAATTAGATTTTTAAGCCAAGGTATAATGATATTATAGCCATGTATAATTGCAGAAACAATTAGTTTTAGCTTCTTCAGTGCTATTTGCCCATCTGTAGAATCACTCAGTTGACATCAATAAGCATATTTGACTGTTCTTTGCTCATATAATATTGTTAAAATAAGCACCATAGAGCATGTACAGGTGAGATAATTGAGTTCTTTTAGCAGCAAAGTAAAACAAATCCTTGGCTCTGTCATTCTCTGGGGTTTGCTGCTTCTAATTAGATTTTCAGTCATCTGGAACAGCCTAAACAGTTTTATTAGATTTATTCTGATTTTACAAATTTATATTCTAAGAAGTAGATTTTTTAATTTACATAATAAAACATTTTTGCCCATACTATTATTTAAAATGAAATATTATTTTTAAAAGTCCATTAATTAAACATGCAAAATTATATTGGCTCAAATTGCAGTTATTGCACACTTCATCACAGAATATTTGCTGCAGGACTTTTCCCACTTTTGGACGATAACTGATATTAATACAGCTGTAACAGTAATATAAAAAATAAAGAAAATCATGAAGAATGGAAATGAACAATAATGATTGCCATACCTCATTTAGTAGCTCTAGGAGCTGCCACCAGACTTTCCTTTCATACAACAAACTACAATACAATGCAATACAACGTTTTGTATTGTGCTCTATGCTGAGTGCAGGTGCAGAGGGTTGTGAACAAATTCTCAGGTAAAATACAAGTATAGATTATACTTATTACTAAAAGCAGAATAAGTACATGTAAAGGTACAGATTTGTTAAAACACAGAAAATAGAAATTTATTAGCATAAACAAAACCACCAAGATCTGTCCATTAATTGATGAACTCTGGCCATTTGACAAACTGATGAGATTAAAACTGTTAAAATGAAATTCAAAGACAAAGTCATATAGTGTCAAAGTTCTTGAGAACTTGTCCTAGATGATTTTTCCACACTTAGAACAACTTGGCTGTAGAGCAGTGGCATCAAGTGCCACGTCAAGATATCAAGAAGAGAAACAAAGTAAATGGGGGTTAGTAACAATTTATAAATAGACAGAAATGCAGTATGCACAGCTAGGTGGCAGCTCTAGTCAAGGTATTCTAGATTAAAATAATATGTTTTTGCCCTGGATTTAAAAGGTGAGACTGAAGGCCATCTGTTATGTAAATAGGTAGATCGTTCTATTGCTTTGGGTCCCAGTAACGAAAATCTCGACCCCCACTTGTTATTTTGTTAATCCTTGGATTCATAAACATGGGCCTCATGTATAAACAGTGCGTACGCACTGAAATGATTTGTAAGAACTTTTCCACATTCAAATTGTGATGTATTAAACCTACAATTTGGGTAAAGCCACGCACTTTTCCACTATTCCTCATACCTTGTCGTACGCAAGTTCTCCTATTGGTTTTTCAGACTCGGCTTTATAAATACACTGAAACTAACCGCATATTGTTTATTAGTGTAATGCATCTGATTGTAATTAACTTGTAAAAATATAATGGTCCAGGGAATAGCCATAATATTCCAAATACCATAACTGCTTTAGCGTTGTTACTCTGACTGCACCTTTTTCTTCTTCTTCTTCTTTGAGCTGTTCCTGTTAGGAGTTGCCACAGCAGATAATCTTTTTCCGTATTACTCTCACTGCACCACTTGGAGTATTTATATCACTGTATCTGAGTGGGGAATCACAGCAGCAGCTGATCGGAAAGAGAATTATTTGTATACAGTATCAAGCACACGCTGTCTCAGCCACAGCAAAACGTTTCAAAGCCTTTCCTGTACGGACCTCGTGGTTCAGAAACAATTTCATCCTAAGAATTTTAAACGCACTTAATCAATTGCTCCTTGTAGAACTATATGTACTTATAAGTACAATCAACCCACTGTAAACTTGCACTACAGTTATAATATTACACAACCTGAGCCACTTTATAAAGCACGTGTTTACATATGATGACGATATTTTTAAGATAAAATGCAGCAAAATATGTTTAATATATTATACAGATAAAACTTTAACTTCATTTAAGTAATCTATATTCTTCACTGGGACTGGCGTGAAGGATAGAATAATTAAACATGTACTACGAAGATATTTCAATATTCCTTAAAAGTTTTGAAGAATCGCTGCTCTAAGCATACAGATGGCTTAACCTCTATTACAGAGCTGATTGTGTGGCGATCGGTAACTTGGAGAAAGAAAAGCAAGGACTGCAGGGGCGGCCATGCCAATATATATTGAATATAAAACAGAAAGAGAAAAAAATGACACAGCTAAAAACACAGCGGCAAATTTCAACAAAAGTTAAACGCTTGTGTTATGAGCACGAGGCGGCTATGCAGTGTTCGCAACCGACGTGACTATCCACCGTGCATAAGATACCATATTGACATTGGCAGGCGAAGGGGCCACCAATTCTTTCTCTGCCCAGGGCCCTCCCTGAGTACTACTACAATAAATAATTTCATTGAAGGTCGTGCACAATCACTGCGCAGTGAAACCCATGTTTAATAATGTGCTTTAACTCCTATCATTATGAAAATGATAACACGTATACATCTCAGTTTTTTAGTTATTCAGAGCTGTAATATAATGAATGTAATGGATTCTGTGTCCAGTCGGGGGAAGAGAGCCAGTTTAAGAAGCAAGTAGTGATTCACACACATACTGTAGAGCACATACAAGAACACATAAAAAACAAAGCATTTAACGTGCTACTTTAATTATGATGTGATTTGAGAAACTGGTTAATTAAACAATTTTAAGATGCAGTTTATGATGTTCTACTTTAATGACAAAATAAACTACATGATTAAAGTGGAAATTTCGAGATTGAAGTTGACATTTCGTGCTTTTTCCCACTGTGTGCCTTTTTTTTTCTCTGTACCCTAATAAGCTTTCATATGACACTCAAACAGTGGGCTACGACTCGCCTTTTGATATCTGACAAGAGCTTTCAAGTTTCTCCAACACGCTATGTCACTCTATCAGCTTCCTTTTGTTGATTATACCACGGTTTAAATAAATAAATAGTATGTTTTTCCTTTGCCTCCACTTGGTATTCTCTGAAATTCTTATATTTTCCCCCATGCTTTTCCCATTGTCTTTTCACAGAAGGCTGAGCTTAAGGGTGATTTATATTGATTTGCATATTCAAAGAGGCGTAATTCTGGGAGGAGTTGGGGCGGGACAGAAGGCTCGTGCGTTAGTTTTCACGCTGATTTATGTAGCGGAAGAACACGGAAGTTGGAGTACGCACAGATTCCTGCATCTGGATTTTTCTGTGCGTAAGCACATTTCGGCTTTTGTGCTTACATCATGTTATAGTGCGAATTCTATGCACGGCTTTATACATGTGGCCCCAGGTCTGCATTTTGAGATCTTAATATGCACTCTGGTTTATAAGTAATGATTAGTTCAGATAAGTAAGGCTTTATCATTTAAAAGAAGGGTTTTGAAATCAGACCTAGGCTTAACTGGGGGCCAGTGTAAGGACTTGAGAACTGAAGTTATGTGTTTGTACTTTCTAGTTTGTGTAATAATTCTTACAGCAGCATTTTGAATTAAATTAAAGTTGTATAAAGCATGATGTTAATATTCATTGAATAATGCTTAGCAGTTAATCTTACTAGAAAAAAAAATCCTCAGTATCGTGCATATTTAGAAAACATTTTAATTTAGATAAAAGCTTGGATTGCATGCTTATTCAGTCAAAATAATGGTGAGTCCAACAGAGTTATAAAGTGACAGCATGTTGTTGTGGTCAGCATTATTCTCCCCAGTAAACAGGCATTTCTGATTTTCTGTATTCAGAGATAAGTGGTTCTTGTTCATCCGCTCCTTTAACTTACTGAAGCAACTAAGGACATCACATAAATGTTATTTGCTCTAAAAGAAAGGTATTATTGGGAGTCATCTGCATATGAGTTAAAATTAATATAAAATTTTCTAATGATTATACCAAATGAAAGGATGTAATGTAAGAACAATAAAGGTTCCAGTACTGAGCCTCTGTGTTACACCATATCTCACTTCTGTTTATAATGATAGAGTACTGTCAGCACATTTCTGTACGTATTGGAATTGATTTTAATAAATAAGAACTAAACCAGGCAAGGACAGTGCCCAGTCCAATGTCATTTTCCAGTCTGTGTAGTAAAATGGATGGCCAATGATGTCAAACACTGAGGTTAAATCTAAAAACATTATTATTGTGGAATTTCCTTCATCAGAGGATATTAGAATGTTGTTTACAACATGGATTAGTGCTGTTTCTGTACTGTGGCTGATGGGGAACCAATATCTCAAATAAATTGTGATGTGTAAGATGAGGCTGAAGCTGAGTGGCAACCACTTTTTCAGATATTTTAGAGTGAAAGAGTAACTTTGTCTATAATTATTCAACATATGTGGGTCTAGCTCTGGCTTTTTAAGTAATGGTCTGATAATTTAAATTTTTAGTGCACCAGGAGGATGTGCTATTCATTAATTTGCTATTGATAACACTGAGCCTAGAACATAAGAACATAAGAAAATGTGATATTTTACTCAGTAAAGTAAAACACAAAGAGCCTATTGAGAGGTGTTTATTGATTCTTAAAAACAGAACATTGATTCTTAACATGTTAGAATTTGTATTAACCTTAAAGCAACTGAACGATGCACTAAAGACAGAAAATCATGTACTGTTATCCATCGATGATGTCCTCCTGAAACTTACTGTTGGTAGCTTATTTTCATTTCTTGATGCAGGAATCAACGTCTGGCAAACTGCCTCAGAATTAATGATGATGTAAAGCTGAATTTTATTAAGCCCACTTAATAACTGTTATTTTAAAATGAGTTCATCAAGAACACGGGGACACAGTTGGAAACTTGTTAAGGGTAAATGTCACACAAACATTAGGAAGTTATTCTTTACACAAAGAACGATAGACACTTGGAATAAGCTACCAAGTAGTGTGGTAGACAGTAAGACGTTAGGGACTTTCAAAACTCGACTTGATGTTTCTTGGAAGAAATAAGTGGATAGGACTAGCAAGCTTTGTTGGGTTGAATGGCCTGTTCTCGTCTAGAGTGTTCTAATGATACCTTTTTTTATAGATTCCTGTTTGGCATCACTAGTGCCCCAGAAAATTTCCAATAGTAACACAAATAAAAAATATATATATCGCTTTGATTCATTTTAACATTGCGTTCCATACTGAGCAGGCTTTCTGTCACTACAAAAATGTATCATTCTGAAAATGCCCTCCATAGTGTTGCTTTAACAACCTTATATTAATTTGTACCCATTAAATACAGTTTTACCCTATGATCTCTTCTTACAAAGTAGTCCCATTTCTTTTCTTTATTCATTCAGCTTTTCACTTTACTTTGGGATTGTTAGCACTGGTTAAAAATGGGTATAACTGCAGTCAGCAATCACATGGTCCATTATGCCACTGGATCCAGTATCCCTTGGTGGATATTACAAAGATTGAAACAAAGCATAACACCTGGATTTGTAACAGCAGCAAAGGTTGGGCAGTCAGATTGCATTTCAGGTTTTGATTTTTATTTTGATTCTGTTTTCATTTCCATCACTTGATTCATGTCTCCTGGTGTTATTTGCGCTCACAATAAACCTGCTGTCCTTAGCAGCTGTCTAATAAGCCTTGCAGCTCAGAGTAAGATTTATCAGATTGTGGTCAGATCTGTTAACAGGTGCCACGGGTTTACATTTAAAGGAATCTTTAACATTTGACTTTAGTAGGTCCGGCTTGTTGTGTCCATGAGTAAAGTGTGACAGATACTGATGGAAGTTTGTCACAGTTCCACCCAAACTCACATGATTGAAGTGAACACATATTATGACTGCAGGGTCAGAAATATTCATTATTAGAGTGTTGGTAACAGATTAAATCAATTCTGTTGCTGAATCCCTATTTGAAGAGGGAGGAATATAAACATTAATAAGAACATGGACAAGTTCCAACAGCCACGATTTTAATGTCTGAATTAAACATTTCAGTTTTAATTGTAATATGCTTCCTTTTACACCATTCCTCATTCATATAGACAACCAGACCCCCTTCTGTGTTTTTTCCCTATAACACTGGGTTTATGTTTGCAAGAACAATGTGAAATTCATAATTAAAATAGTTTCATATATATCAGGTTTCAGCCAACTCTCCATAAGACACATTCTGTACCTATACACACTGTGACCCACTATGAGAGAAGATATTTCATCCATTTTATTTGACAGTGTTCGATCATTGCCCATTATAATGGATGACAGACCAATACTGAACCCTTTTTATCTGGCTTTTACTCTTGTTGCAGCTCTTTGCCCTCTCCATCTTCAGATAAACAACTCCTGCAGTACTACTCAAGATTGTAGTGGTAGCAGCTGATTATGGGAGTATTCAATATAACCCCACTTTTAGTTTCAGTGTCTTTTATGTTTCTGGGCATTTCAAATGTAAGGTATCCTTCAGATGCTCTTCGCTCTCCCTTTGACTTCTCTTTGCAACTTGTTTGAAATGTAGTTGAAATACATGGCTATGCCATATAAATTTAGAATCCACTTATCTTATTTCTATTGGGTACTGTCAATGACAAACCACATGCCAGATCAAATCACATTTCAACACTAGTAACTACTAAAATAAGTTCAAAAATAAAAAGAAAAACAACAAGAGCACAGAGATCCAATGAAAGTCTGGCAGTCTCTAAGGCTTTTTGAAACAATTATCATGAGTTTAAATTTAATGTACTAATGAAATAATCCAGCAACTAGCCCTATTCAAAAAATTTTAACAGGATATTCCTCTTATAAACATACATTGGTAGTTATTATGAATAATATTTCAATATAAACAATCTAATTTATTTCTGATTATAGTTTATATGACGTTGCTTAGGCTAGTAATTCATTTCTGGCATCCATGTTGTCTTATAGACTGGAGTCTCACTGGAAATGTTCCAGTCATCAGAGACCTCTTCCATCTAAAATGATTGCCGCAATATATTTATTTAAGGTTTACAAATAACAACTTACAATTCTTTCAACACTTCTTGAAAATTCCCTTCAGGAGCTTGATTATTATTCACTGCTTTGAAGACCTGAAGTACTCCTTGCTCTGCTTTTTTAAGATTATAAACTCTTGCTCTTGTTGTTGCTTCTGTCCAAAGCGTTTGATTGATTTCTTGTTTTTCTTGGGTGAAGTATTTACTAAGGACACTTTCTGTTTATTGCTCACAATTTCTCCAAGCCTAGTCTAATTGCTCTACTTAAGTATTTGTCCTCTCCCAATTCTGTCTGTGTTTGTCCTTAAAAATCTGTATAAAGTGGGATGCTTGAATAATGAAGTGTTTGTTCTAAGTGCTGCTAATAGCTGTTAGATTACCTTGGATAAGATACTTTGCAAATGTATGCTATGCTATTAACCTTTAACTTTTCAGTCTTATTTAACAAGTAGAAATTGTTTGTTAGCTGTGGTGATTGTAGTTCAGGGATCCATGATATTGTATATGGCATAACACAAGAATCTATTTTGGGCCTGCTGTTATTTTCCATCATACTCCCATTAGGGGATATTACTTCAGAATACAAGGTGAACTACTATAAGCAAGCAGCAAGCAATCTGCTATCACATCCCCCACCGGCACACAGTTTTCTCAGCTCAAGTCTGTTTACCTGCGTGTCAGTTGCTTGAAGTTCTAGAGTGAAATGTCAAGCAAAATTGCACCTTTTATAAATACTATATCTTTATTTGGAACACATGCATTTCATGTGTGTTCCGTGTCTAAAGCGATCTATGTAAACACATTGTTAAAAAAGAAACGGTTTTCATGTTTTAGTAATAACTGACAAAATGTAGACATGAAGTTTATAATTTGTGAAATCTGAAGTCCAAATATCAACAAAACACTTTCACAAAACGTACGAATATAACAGAACAAGTGCGCTTTTATTCAAAAATATAACTGCAGAAAAAGAAGCCACGTTAGGGTGTGACATTGACATGCATTTACTACAACTGCTTTGGTGGTGCAACAGTATCAACTGTTGACTGGTAATCCAAAGCTTCACAGGTTCAAACCCTGATGAGTCCGTTTTGAGAAGTGAAATGTTTTTATTCTTACTATTTTAAAATAAAAACATACATTTGATTTCAGTCTGTAACAGCCGGTGTAAGTGTATGATACTTGTAAATGTTAGCTTTGGTTTTTTTTTTAATCAGTTTCATTCTCTCAGCCGTGTTCACGATCCTACCCTACCCCTCCCATCTGACACTGCTGTTTTCACATAAAGACACGCTATAGCTCTGCCCTCTACTTGTGAGTTTACGCTGTAGGAAGTAAGTAAATAAACCAAGGTAAATAAGTAAATAACATTTGATCTGGCTCGTATATACAAAGTACAGCGACAGCAGCTTCCACCTGCAGCTATAGACTCTTTAGTTCGTAAGCGACTCTCCACGCTAGTGTTTACATCTGGACGGTGTATCTGCCTTAAAAAGAAGTCTAACTGCATTCTTGTACCAATGCTTGTGAACTGAAGTGTGTGCATGCACTTTTCGTGGCATTACACGTGTATTTTTTGAGCATGCCCATGTCGCTCAAACACAGGAAGCTCTGCAGTGTACTTGTGACTTTACGTTTTAGGAAGTAAGTAACTAAATCCAAATAAATAACATTCGATCTGGCTCTTATATACCACACAAGCTGTTGTATCAACCGCCTACTGTTACTTGCTTTCTTTTTTCTTCGATTACAGTCTTGAATAAAAGTGCACTTGTTTTGTTATACTTGTACATCAACATTTATATGTTACTTACATAAAAGCCAGATCGAATGTTATTTATTTGGATATTATAGCAGACTGCTTGCTGCTTGTTGCTTATCAACACATTTAAAGGACAAAAGACGCTGATGGAGAGGTGAGAAGCGATTTAAGGTGGGACGGATCTACATGTTTTTTCATAGGCTTTGGTAATTCTAATGTTAAATGATGGTGTTCTATGTCACCACCACGAGCTCAAAGTCCTGCACAGGTGACTGTGATATCTGAATGAAAGTGGATGCCCCAACTTATCACAAGCCTCACTGCTTTGATTCCTCTAAGTCGAAGTCTAAAAAAAAAAGAGGAACTACTTAACATCTTTCATGTAATGTAGAGTGCCCAGTAGGGGCTGCGAGGTATTTTGGCCTGGAACCCCTGTAGATTTATTTCTTTTTCTCCAACTTAATGATATTTTCTTTTATTTTTATCTTATCTTCAAACTGTCAGTCAGTAATTAAAAAAAACGAATTCTATATTTAATGATTCTACTTCTGTTAATTATATATTTTCTTGATTTATCTTTTGTATACTATTTATTCTTATCCAATGTTACACATGCACATCAGATGGTCATCTTCCAAATTCTTCACAAATAAATGATGCCACCCCAAGCTGAGATGAGTTGCTGCCTCCGCTAACTACCTTGTCTTCTGTTTGTTCCACAGCATAAAAAGACCGCCACAACTAACCCCGGCCCTTCCGGTTCCTGGACTAAAAATTTTGGGACGGCCCTGAGGAAAGATAAGGAGAGGAGTTCCACACACTGACTGAAAGAGCCATACTCAACAAAGCACTGAACGCCCGATTGCTGAGGGACTACCTTATTTTATTTATTTAATTGTTAAATGCCATTACGCATTATTTACACTTTTTGACAAGTAAACAGAGACAGCCGGCATGGAACCATGAAGTGCTGCAATTGTATCAGCCTGTTATTCTTCAGACAATGACAGCAAATTTAATCTGTTTTTCTTTGAGTGTAACTATTTCTTTAAATGTTGTAAAGCACTTTCAGCTACGTCTTTTGAATGAAAGTGTGCTATAGAAATAAATGATGTTGGCTATTTATTTAAATTACTATTTGGTTTAAATTATTGTTTTAAGTTAATATTGTTTAATTGCATATGTGCTCTTTGCACTATATATTGAGTCTGGAGGGCAGAGAGCCCTGACAAGGCAGCTCGGGGACCCCCAAATGCGATTTAAGAGCACAGTAGACCAGTGCAGCATTAAATTAAACTTCTCTCCTACAGCTTTCTTTTTGAAAATTTTCCCTTTGGATATTTTAGTCATGGACTTTGTTTATGTAATGGAATTGTTGATTAGTTTGGGGGTTTTTTTTATCTTTGGTTTGCCATTTCACACAGACAATTGAAATCAATTTTTACTTTTGTCTTTATTTCTTTTATACATTTATATATATATATATATATATATATATATATATATATATATATATATATATAGTAAGGAAAGGTGCTATATAGGCGCCTGACCCGACACAGAGACACGTATAAAATAAAAACACTCTTATTTTCTTCAGCTGGAGGGCACGTCTTCCCCGTAATCCCTCCAGCCACAACACAATCCCAAGCACAGTATAAAAGTCACACCAAACACTCTTCTTCTCTCTTCCACCACCACTCCTCCTCAGCAAGCTTTGTCTTCCTTCCACCTGACTCTGGCCGCTGAGTGGTGGTCGCTGGCTCCTTTTTATTGGGTACCCGGAAGTGCTCCAGGTGCTTGATTGGCGACATCAAGCTGCATTTCTGGGTAAGGTGAAACCAGTGCCCAAAAGGGGCCAGCAGCTCCTGCTGCAGCACCCCCTGGCGGCGCCTGCGGAACCCCACAGAGTTGCACAGAACTCCAACCCATGAAGCCCTGGGAGAGTCCAAGGCACCGCTGCAACCCAGGGAGATTGCCATCTAGCGTCCTGGGGAGATACTGGGCTTCCCCCTGGCAGATGACTATATATATATATATATATATATATATATATATATATATATATATATATATATATATAGTGAAATATGGCACAAAACAAAAGTTTGGGGCAGCCACCCATGTACTTGACCTTGGCTGCAAAATAAGGCATAGTATTCAACACAACAATGTACAGAACAGAGTCCAAAACAGAACTGATCTACAGAGGAAGGAAGTGGAGTTTTATAGGGAGGTTTGCAGAAGTGATGTCATATTTGGGTCTGGGACAGGAAGTGACGTCTTCGTATTCAGGTAGGATTTCCCGTGTCTGGTCTGCAGGGACAAAATAAGAGGATATATAAGATATATATATATTTTTTTTCATCAACAAAATCTTTAAATTATCTAGTTCTAGTAGCTAATTGTCTATCATTTTTCAGGACTGAAACAGATAATTCCTTTGTAATTCCAGGAATACAATTCAATTTATAAAAATATTTCAGTTTGGTGCCATCCCTTTTTATCTTGCACCAAAGCCACCATGACAGCTTCTGGCTTACATTATTGCTTTAATGGAAATGGTGTAATACAGACGGATGGAAGGATTTTTGTAAAGAAGTCTTTCATTTTACATCAACAGAATGAGTATAATAAAAGTAGTGCAGCAGTAAGTCCTTTAACATTGAATTAATTCTTTCATTCACTTTTTCCACTCCTGTTTAGAGGGCTCAGTTTCTACAATACCAAAAGCTGGCAGGCAAAGCATCAGAGCTATAAGAATAATCTTTTAATGCAATATAAAACACAATACATTTTTAAAGGAAAGTATTGTTTCAATAAGTACAGACATTCAAAACTGTAAGAGACAAAAATAGCTCGATGACACATAGTTCTAGAAAACATTTGGACACAGCTTGCATCCTGCTGGCAGGCTATACCTGTAGATTGTGATCGAAGCCTTTACACCATTAAGTACCCTAAGTATAAATGAATGCTGGGCTGTCTCCTGCCACTAATGATTGCAGATAGATTAATTAGTTCTTCCAGTGAACTCTCCTTAGGCTACCTTAAGTTCTTAGCAAAAGTATAATTATGCCAAAATGATTTTTGAAATGCTTGATTACTTTTCTGCTTCTCCCGCCAAGCTTCTCCAACAGACAAAGGTGTAATTAAAGTTGAGCTGCATAGCTCTATAGTGGCTGAAAGTCTAACTCCGTTGAGCATTTCTCAATTTCTGTGTGTGACAAAGGCTGCCAGTGAACAATATACAGCAAGTTCTAAATGGATATTATCTGTTTGGGAAAAAAGATAATTAAATATATAACATTGATAAAGGTCTTATTTTGTAAACTATAGAGTCCAATGAGTTCATTTCTGCACTATTATTTTGGATCTGTCAGTATTTAACTGTGTTATGAAGAAGACTTTTGATTCTAGTCTTGTCGAATAAAGTTATAGTCATCACATCAATAAAGATGCAGTTAATTTATATCTCTCTTGTCCTTCTTTCCTTTTTTTCTTTCGATGTCTTAAAATGATTTAAGGGAAAATTATGTGCCTGCGATCTGCTATATTCTTTAAGCATCTGAGCACTTCAAGGGAAATTAACCAGGAGAAACTGATCGATAACATGTTCTGTGTTTTTGACCTTGTGCATTATTTTAAGGAGTTTAGAATATTGATGACAAATCTTAATGGGTAATATAATGAATAGTTTTTAAAGTTTTTTTTAGACCACCAAATTTTTTACATAGAAACAACAATGTGAAAAATCTTAAAAATAATCTTACATACTCCAAAAAACTTGGATAGATTTAGCGCACAAATCGAACTTCTACTCCATGCATGTCATCCAGAATTGTTTTCTTTCATCATACATTGTGTGTCACTTTTTTATTTATTTATTGCTTGGTTAGTAGTTTTAATTTAGTTTTGTTTTTGGGTTGCATGTGTCTTCACCAATTGAATAATTTGATTAGTTAATTCTACTAATTTGTGTTTTCATTAGATGTTGGAAACACGGGAATCCAAGGGAAAACTGAGAAAAAGAGCAAACCATTGGGCAAATAGGTCAGGGGAAGATGGTAGTCAGAGAAAATAGAAACCCTGAACAACAAGTTTGTTGTTTTGTGTTTAATGGAAGATATTCAAGGGAGCCATTTACTTTTGGCATTTCTGTGCTGAAAAGGTTACCTGATAGTAAGATTGAGATTGACATGAGCAACAATGGGGCCAATGATCAGGACATAAGGAGAATCTAACAGAAGTTGGATATTTGGACTATGAACATAACTGACATGCTGCTATTTTATGTTCTTATTTACTTTAAAAATCATTCCTTTTTATAGTGCATAGTCCTCCCTACAACAATTGTAGTGTAGCTGACAAAGTGTCTGCTAAGAAATCTCTTAGAATGAAGGCTGATCAGCCTCTAATAGTGGAAAGAGGGAAATTAGAAGACACTGAAGCTCTATGAACATCTCACTGAATTGTTTTTTGTATTCCATTAATCTATTCTGTACAATTGTCATGAATATTTTAAAAAATGTATTCTCAAGGAACATTATCATATGTGTGGTTTGGATTAATTATTAATGTGTGAGAAGAATATATTAATATTTTTATATAATTTTAAGAATGTCACACTGCCACTTTAGAGGCTAAGCTGCTAGGATGCACAGTATCATTGCTAAGAAATGCCTCCCAAGAGGCACAATGTATCATGTCACAAAGACATAGTGATAAAATTCAGTGCAGTGCTTCAGTTCTCTGCCAGAGATTACAGTTTTAAACCTCAAACAGGTTAGTCTTAAGCTTAGAGTGTTAGGTATCCTGGTTAAGGGATAAGTTTGATATTTTTCAAGTTTGTCTTCTCAGTGTGTAATCTCAAGATGCAGAACAATACTCCATAATACATTTTTTCTGTTAAAAATGGATGTATTTGGTAAGTTTTAATGCTTTTTTACAATGGTCCCCATAAGGTCCATTATAAAACACTACCATGGGCTTTTTATTTATTTTACATTTATAAAATATGCTTCACTTTAGAACACAATTTCATGTGGCAAATTAATATATACCAAACTTATCCTTTAACATTTCATAGCTTTCCATTTCTCAATTCAGTTCAAAGTTTTAGCATTTTGATTCTGATGATGTCTCATAATTTTGGTCATGACTAATGGCAATTCTTGTTTTGACTTTGCGTATGGTGTAGCAGACACTTTGGTATTCTACAGGACCATTTTTGTTCCAGTTTTTGAAAATGCATACAACTACCAGTCCATTTCTTAACAACATATGAAGACAATGGTTGGAATGGCAAAAGCAAGTTGAGGAAGTCTATGTTGTGGTTCAGCTGAGCTGCGTTCTGAATTTGAGGTAGTCAGACCACGGTAAATAAAGCTTCCATTTTCCTTTATTTTGTCAGTGTATAGTGGATGTCAGGAGGTGTGGACTAGTGGCCAAGTGATGGTTGCAGAGTCACTAGAAAGAAAAGATTTGAAATCAGACTGACTAATAGATTTTATCATGTTTCCACCTACAACCCCTTTTCAGTCCAAGTTACCTCAGAGAAGAATCTTGGGTAAAAAGGTCTGAGACCTGTATATGAAACTCCACAACTAGCTTTCTGTCTGTTCACTCACCAACCATCAATTTATTTCTCACAGGAGTTATTTGCTTTGGAATGAAATTAATTTGTATTTTACAAAGGGAGTTTAAAATATTTCTTTATTCATTGAATTTTCTTTTCTAAAACTACATTTTAAAATTTGGGGATTTTGCAGAATTGCACTGCCTAAAAACTATGATATTCATTATATTTCTGGTTGTTTAATAACCTTTACATTCTGAATTGTTTGAAAATATTATGTCAGAACAAGTAGCATTTGGCAATATTTTCTTATTCTGTGCTAAAAAAAATCATCACTTCTGTAAATTCTTGTTTAGGCATTCCCGCCAGGTCCTTTGGCATGAGTTTTCTTTGGGAATAGGTGCCTTCAAGTGTTTAGAGAATGCATTATGGAAGATGAAACTATGTTTAAGAAAATACAATAATAGAAACCAGTAAGGTGAACAATGCTGGATGGCTGGTAAGACCCAGTAAGAATGGCATTGAATAAATTATCACTTAGTAAAAACCCAATAGATAAATCTAATATAATTCACACCTCCAATAAACAAGTTTTTGTAAATTTATTGCTTAAAGTTCAGACTTTGGTCCATAATAATCTCATAATGTGCAGGTATTATTTAGCCTATTTATACATCACTTAGCAAATGTCCCATCCCCTAACTTGTACTGAAAACATAACTACATCACTTACAAACAACAAAAACAACAGCCTTCTTTTCATTACCGAAGAGCAGTTTACTGCTGAATGGTTGTTATGTTTCTTTTCTAGACATTATGCTACTTTATAAACTAGTACTAGTAGTGCATATATTCTCAAAATGCCTGAAGGCACTGAACCTTACCAGTAAAGTCTGCTTGAAGGCAGTCAGAATGGGAGAAGCAGCTGGTATTCCTCATTTGTTAGCTCTCTCAGTTTCTGTTTACCTAATTAAAATCTTCTATCTCTGTAACAAAGTGGCACAGATGGGGTAAGAATAATTGTAAAAATCCAAAAGTATTAAACATCAAAAGAGCTAATGCTATACAGCATACTAAAGAATATCTCATACATATTAAAAACAAAAGTAAGAGAATCTTCCTTTATAGTGCCTCAGAATAAAGATGAGTTTAGGAAAATGTCGCATCAGCCACCTTGACTTAATTAGTCATGGCTCGTGGTTTGTTTAAATGACATGTTTCAGCCTGTTTAAACATGACAGCGGTAAGGCACTTTTTAAAATTTTAGTTATGAAGGTTGGTCTCCAGGGAATTTCTTAAATAAAGGACACACACAGTTAACACTGTTTAGAGATTTGCATGTACAGCATGCCAATGAGTATCTTTTAAAAATGCTTAATTTACTAACACTGTTAAGAGAGGACAATGAAGTTAGCTTCTAGTCTGACAAACCATCAGGAGACTCAGAAAGGGAAGGCAGGTATTCACCCAGGTTGTTCTCAGCAAGAGTGGAGAAGTGCTGACCTGGATTGAGGATGCTGTCTGGATGTTTGAGGTGATCCTGATCTTGATGGATGTACCCTTTGTGGAGGAGGCAGAGCCAGAAGCTGATGGGTGATCCATGCCCATTTCCCTGAGTGAACTCACTGAGGTAGTTAAGAAATTCCACCCAGAGATCCACCCGGAAATTTTGAAGGCTCCGGACATTGTTGCATTATCATGACAGGCACATCTTTTCAATGTTGTGTGGTCATCAGGAGCAGTGACCCTGGAGTGGAAGACCAGGAGGGTTGTCCCAATTTTTAAAAAGGGGAACATAAGGGTATGCTCTAACTATTGGGGGATCAGAGCCCTCAGCCTCCTTGGAAAAGCTTAAGGCAGGGTGCTAGAAAGGAGACTCAGATCCCGGAGGAGCATTGTGGATCCCGTCCAGACCTTGAAATGGTGGACCAGCTCTTTGCATTCATAGGGATTCTTTGGTAGGGGTATGGGAGTATGCCCAATTAATCTACATGTGTTTTCTGGATTTAGAGAAGGCGTATGATCATGTTCCTTAATTCTATCGGTCCCCGTCTCCTAGGGGATTTCTGGTGCCCCTAATAAGGGCTATTTGGTCCCTGTATTATCACAATGAGATCTGTGTCCGCATACTTGCAATAACATCATCACTGGTTGGGACTTTACCAAGGTTGTGCTTTGTCTCCTATCCTGTTTGTGATTTTCATGGATAGGATATCAAGGCACAGTCAGGGAGGGGAAGAGGTCCAGTTTGGTGGCCTTAGTTTTGTGTCACTGCTTTTTGCAGATGACATCAACAACAACAACATTTATTTATATAGTACGTTTTCATACAAAGTATGTAGCTCAAAGCGCTTTACAAGATGAAGAAATAAAATAGAAAAATATAAAATACTAATACTAAATAACAAAGAATAAAGTAAGGTCTGATAGCTGGGAGGACAGAAAAACCAAAACAAAAAAAAAACTCCAGGGGCTGGCCCTGTTGGCTTCACTGGGCTGTGCACTCCAGCATGCATTGGCATGCTGACCAAGTGTGAAGCAGCAGGGATAAGGACTAGCACCTACAAATCTGAGGCAATAGTCCTCAGTAGAAAAATGGTGGACTGTCCTCTTCGAGTGGAAAGTGAGTTACTGCTTCATGTGGACGAGTTTAAGTACCATGGGGTCTTGTTCATGAGTGAGGAGAAAAGAGATAGTGAAATCAACAGACAGATTGGGGTGGGAAGGGCAGCTATGGTACAGACTCTCTGCGTCAAGGGGAGCTAATTAAGGTGGTTTAGGTATCTGAAATGGATGCCTCCTGGATGCCTCACTGTGGAGGTTTTACAGGCATGACCAGTTGGGAGCAGACCCAAAAGAAAACCCAGGGTTCACTGGGAGGATTGTCGTCCCGTTGAACTCTGAGATCAGATGCCAGACGCCAGGTAAAAGTCCAATAAGTTGACTTTTTATTAATACACAGTGCACAAAGCACCCTCCTCTCCACAATACTCATACAATACAATTCTCACTAATAAACAATAAACCAATCCTCCACTCCCAGATGCGTTGCCACCCTTCCACCCAGCTCAGCTCACTCATCTGGGATCTCCCAGAGTCCTTTATAGTCCGTGACCTGGAAGTGCTTCCGAACCCTGAGTCCATGTGACTTCCTAGCACTTCCGGGCCAGATCCAAAGTCTTCTTTTCATCCCGGAAGTACATCATTCCTCCTGTCGCTGTGACTAAGACGTACTTCTGGGTTATAGGGCACGTACGAGTCTCAGGTCCTCCCTGCAGCGCCCTCTGGTGGCCCCCAAGTTATCCAGCAGGGCTGTAAAGGAAAACTCCACTGTCCATGATTCCCTGCTGGCATTTGGGGCACCTCCCTGCTGCAGGGAGAGTTCCACCTGGCGGCCTGGGGGTATTGGCCTGGCTGACTGGCCGGCCATAGTCCACATTAGGAATCCCACAGTATGAGTTGGCTGTGGAAAGGGACATATTGGCCTCACTGCTAAGACTTTTGTGTTTGTGACCCAGCTTCGGATATGTGGTGGAAAATGAATGAATAATCTTCCTTTTGTTAGTTAAGCAAGTAACTAATGAATGATGAGGTGAGCACACCCTCACTACTTTTATACCTTTTTATACTTTTATAAGTGATTTTTCTCATATGACTTCAGGAAATACAAATGCAATACATATTATAAGGCTAATAAGTCTCCTGTGTAAAAATAGGATTTAGTAAGGTTACATCATGCCACCTAACACCTGAAAGTGATCCCACTCAATACCTCAATTTTCAGTGAACTTTCTGACCTCTTATCTCATAATTGTATCCTAAAGGATATTTCTCTATAAAACAGATTTCAGAGCCCTGTTAGCAGTTAGTAATTTGGAAATATTACCAAGATTCTAAACACAGAATGTTTACTAATGTATTTCTGTCACCCACACAGATATATGAATTAACCAAATATTGCATTCAGTGTTTTGCATTGTTGTTGCAACTGGCAAGAGAAACTGTAACCAAATTAATACTTAAGGACTGCACTCGAGCAGTGCACCATTTTTAAAATGGCTTTTTATATACACTCTGTGAGGTTGTAATATAAAATATTGCAATAATTTTAATTTGTACATATTTTCAATGCAATTTAATACCATATTAATGAACAGTATGACATAGTCTAGGATTGTCTGATGTGATAGATGGCTGGCAGCTCAACCCGGCCGGGACGCCCTGAGGATGGAAGGATGGGGGGAGGCAGCTACTTTTGGACACTGCCTCCCTCAAAATGCTACATGGCAGCTTCCATCGAGTGCAGCAGTGCCCCGGATTCCCACAGGGCAGCCTGGGACTTGAAGTTCGGTTTCTCAGCCCTGTTAGGTACCGTGGGTGCTGCCAGGAGGAGCTGTGAAAGGACTGGAGGAGCCATGTCAAGTCACACGGTTGGAAGCCCCAGAGTCGGGTGGAGGTGGACAAAGCTGGCTGGGAGGTGTGGAGGAGAGAATTGTGAGTATTGTATTATTGAGTTTATTGCATTTATTGCCTGTAATATTGTGGTTGTGGTGCTGGAAGGGCACTGTTTAAGAAGAAAATTATTAAAAGGCTTCTTATTACTTTTATCTTGTGTCCTGAGCATCTGTCTGCTGGGGTTAAAAGGGCATAGCAACCCCTAGTGTCTTACACTGAAAATAAACCTGATCCACTTTCCCAGTGCTTATTTGTCTCCAGTAACACTTTAATCCTCTGCAGTATTTGCACATGTATCACATTTCACTTCAGTTGTTGAATGTTCTTTGCTGACAAAGTCACTGCAAGAACAACATCTCATCGTTGCCATACATATGTAAGTACTTGCACAATGTACCTAATAAGGTACCATAAGGAACTTGCGACTGTGGGCTGGGGGCACACTGGAGAGAAACCACTTCAACACTGTACTTGTAGTGAATCAAGCTGAGGATAGACGTGGATACTTCAAATAAACGGACGTTAGACAAAAATAACTGAGATTGGTGTATAAAATACACCAGCATGAGTAGTTAAGGGTTACACCTTATTATTTCTCATTTACTGCCTGGTAAGTTGACTGGTCTGTAAATATAAGGGCTTACCTTATCTTGTTTTCATATGTACGTCCAATTTAATTTATTTCAGGGACCTAGAGCCAGAACGATACATGTTAAAGAGTTGAATAATAAGTTCTTTGAAGACTTCAGCATAAACGTTGTCCATTCAGTATGATGTATTTTTTGCTGCTTCTTTTATCCTTGTAGCATTTTACCCTCCATTATCTACTCATATCTACCAGATCCTGATTATTTTCTGTTCCTGCCTACATTTTGCTTCACTAACTGAAAAAGCTATTTCAGAATTGCTTGGGGAGAATAGAAACTTCTATTAACACAAAAATGATTTTAGAACCAACAAGGTCCTTGTATACTACCTAGATGTAACGCATTGAGCGCACTGGATAATTGAACGATTAAACTGTGAACCACTCCCAAAGCATTGGTTAATGTGTTATTACCTTTCTGACCCTTCATGTAGATCAATCCGTACTTATATTCCATTTTCTTTCTTCTCTATGCTTGATCACAGACGAAGTGGTGGCTCTGAGGATAGGGATCTGCACTGACCAGGTTGCCAGTTCAAATTCCGTAAACACCAGAAGTGTCTCTACTCCACTGGGCCCTTGAGCAAGGCCCTAAACCTGCAATTCGTACTGGGTAAACCTGCATCCAGCCCTGCAAGTAAGGTCTCCAACTTACAGGGAGCATTTGGGGGTTGGTGGCAGGATTAGCACTCCAGCTTCCCTAAAAAAAATCTCACACTGTTCCAGTGTGGTGCTGAGGTGTCACTCGATGCACTTGGGTTCCAATCCAGGTAGTTAGTCTTGTGGTGGGTGTTGCAACGCACTCTCAGCGCATGCTCCCAACCTGTCTTTCTCTCTTTATGCCTGATCATGGAGGTGTTTGTCTCGTTGTTAAATGTTTCTTTAAAGAAATATATGAAGATAAGACAGGGCAATCATTCTGTCTTTAGTAATGGTAAGGCTTTATTCACTTGGAAAAAGAAAAAAGGCTGTGGTTACATTGTATGCTATATACTGATGATTATATTTATGATATACTATAGCTCTCCCTCTGTTTTTACCTTATAAAAGAGTTTAGCAATATGAATTTCTAGACCATAGGCCCAAGAAAATATCTAAGCATTAATGTGCTGGTGGCCTTGATTTTGGATTACCCAGTATCTGAAATGGGCAAGGTCAACAACTATGCTGTTTTCCTGTGCTGTTTTGCCATTCATGCCTCCTTTCTGATGGGAAGGACTGTTGTGATTATTTCTGTGTCTTGCGCTTCTGTGATTATTTGGATTTTTGCCTTCTTTGTTCTGTTTTTGACCACTTTCTGGATTTTGTATTGAGACGTTGTTTGCCTTGGGTTGTTTTTGCTGGCAACTCCTTTTTGCATTTTGTGCTTCTCTGAGCTTTATAATAATAACAGGGCATTTGGCTAAAAACAGATCTTTTATTTTATATAGCTCCTATGTTTGCCATTATTAATAGCTTCAGTTTGACAGTAATATCACCCCTGTACTGAGTATTTTTGGATGTTTTTGGGACTTTGTGCTTGGGATAATGAATAATAGAAGAAATTAACAAATTAATTGTACGTTATTGCCAGGGAACATAGTTGTTGGAAATTTCTCTTGGTGTAAAATTCTTACACATAATAAAACTAAATACAATCAGCAGCACCATATCTATACATATAAAAGGCAAAGCCCTCACTGACTCATCACTAATTCTCCCACTTTCCATATAGGTGGGAAGCTGAAATTTCGTGTGCTCATTCCTTGCAGTGTACTTACAAAAGTTAGGTATGTTTCATGTCCTATTGTAACAACCGGGGACAGTTGTACCCCACCAAACTGTATATAATGATAGGGGAAACCCCTCACTATTTCTGCGACTTCCAATATACGTAGAAAGCCCAAATTTCCTATGCTCATCCTTTACACTGTACTTACAAACGTTATGTTTCATTTCGCACCATGCCCTGTAACAAACTTTTGAAAATAACGTCTTCTTTTTGGCGGTTCTCACCATTATGCCGTAAGGAACTTTCAGAACTGACCTCTTCTTTTGGCGGTTTCATTAATTATTTCTGTTAACAGACAATTTATTTCACGGCAGAGACGCACAAGGACTGCCCCCGGTCCCCCTTCCTTTTTCTGCACGGCCGCTGTCTGCGCACCTACCACGTGGTTGGTTCCCTGCCTAAAAATTTGCATTTCTCATACACAACATTTACAATCATATGTTAAACTCTTTACAATCATCAAATTCATTCTCAATACTAAAATAAGTCTACGATAATTACATTGACAATCATCTATCCATCCATTTTCCAACCCACTGAATCCGAACACAGGGTCACGGGAGTCTGCTGGAGCCAATCCCAGCCAACACAGGGCACAAGGCAGGAACCAATCCTGGTCAGGGTGCCAACCCACTGCAGGACACACACAAATGGGCCAATTTAGAATCGCCAATCCACCTAACCGGCATGTCTTTGGACTGTGGGAGGAAACCCACGCAGACACGGGGAGAACATGCAAACTCCATGCAGGGAGGACCCGGGAAGCAAACCTGGGTCTCCTAACTGCGAGGCAGCAGCGCTACCACTGCGCCACCGTGACGCCCCATTGACAATCATGTTATGTTATTTTTAAAATGTTTCCTTTTCTTTTTCATAACTTCTTTAACACACTACTTCTCTGCTATGAAGTGTGGGTATTTTGCTAGTACGATATATAACACCATGTCAATATTATATATAGTCCTAGAGAATAATAATATATTGCACAAAAACATAAAAAAAAAAACCAAAAAACAATGTTTCAAACTAACTTAGGGCATAATTGAAGGTAAGAGACCCATGAGAATTGCAACACAAAATAACATGTAAATTAGACTAAGCTGTGAGATTGGGAAAAATAAAGTTTTAAAGAAAAACAAATAGAATGTTATTCTCTTGGCATCAATTTCCATAGTGATTTGGCATTTGTTATAAATTATTTCTCTTTTTAATAACTTTTTTCTTATCTGCAATTATGGCACCTTGTTGGTTTTGAACCTCAGGGTATCTTTTGGGTTAAATATTTAATTTGTATTTTAAATCTAGGAAGAACTGATTATTTCCCATGATGCTCTTTGTTTACAGCAATGCCATTTTGTTTTTTGATAACCGCTTTTTTTTTTTTGATTACTGTAATGTTACAGACTGTTGCTAGGGGGTGTGGCCCACACACGTTCTTCTTGTGAAATCACAAAACAACATCATGTGTTATACAGCATCCAGGACTTCCAATAAAATTCCTAAAAAACATTAGCAGTGTTCAAGCTGTTGTGTGTGCTTACAGGTTAAGAATTCAGCACTCCTTTCTCAACAAAGATTTTTGTTTATGTACTGAGTCTTTCTAATAGGGTTATTGTTTCTGTCAGTTTCAACCTATGCATGCTTACCTACCACAGTTCTAATCTCATATACAGTATCTCCTGATTCTTTAACACTAGAATTACCAGAGCCTACGAAAAAACTCGTAGATCTGTCCACCTTAAATCGCTTAAAACCGTTCTCACCTCTCCGCCAGCCTCCTTTATCCTGTAAATGTGCCGATAAAAACAAACTGCAAGCAGCTGGCTATTCCATCCCCCCATCGACTCAGAACGTGGGAATGGAATAGCCAGCTACTTGCAGCTTTTCTTTTATCAGCACATTTAGATTAACAAAAGACGCTGGCAGAGAGGTGAGAATGGTTTTAAGAAGCGATTTAAGGTGAGACAGACCTACGAGTTTTTTCGTAAGCTCTGGTAATTCTAGTGTTAATTACCTCTTTTCCTGCCTGTTTACAGCAAGGCATGAGAGTATTTCTTAGGTATATTGCTTTATGTTTTTTATGTTCCAGGACTGCCAATAAAATTCCTAAAAAACATTAGCAGTGTTCAAGCTGTTGTGTGTGCTTACAGGTTAAGAATTCAGCATTCCTTTCTCAACAAAGATTTTTGTTTATGTACTGAGTCTTTCTAATTGGGTTATTGTTTCTGTCACTTTCAACCTATGCATGCTTACCTACCACAGTTCTAATCTCATATACAGTATCTCCTGATTCTTTAATTACCTCTTTTCCTGCCTGTTTACCGCAAGGCATGAGAGTATTTCTTAGGTATATTGCTTTATGTTCTTTATCCCAATATCTCATGTTTGTTGTGATTTTACAATTATGTTTTATTTTTTTCTGTGCTTGGAGATTTGAAAATGTAGTCTGATATTTATTTCACAGTTTATAATTGTTAATTCTGAATTATTTAAGTTGATTTATTGCATTGTTTATTTTATTTTAGTGCCGGGTATCAAATACTTAGATACACTTTGGACATTATTTGCTCCCCCGTATAAAGCTGGCGGCCTCCCTCGGTGGATAAATATATCTTCCAAAAACAACTGCCTTTTGGGCATGCTATGGCTAACAAACCTGTCAAGGTGAAGGAGCTATATATTATTACAGTTTGGAGAATAATATATTCTACAAACATAGACAAGAAACTAAAGTTTCGATTCAGTGGGGAAAAAAAGCATTTTTTTTTACAATATTACAGTGATATCTTACAAATTAGCATTAAGTATTAGGATTTGGCTAAAGGCACCTAAAGACTCTCAGCAATAAACTTGGCTATTTTTTTTTTAAATCTAGTTCTCCTGATCCTTTTTTTAAGACAAAACTTTTTTCCCTTGCCATTTTCCACCTTGGCATAAGAAGCAAGGTTTATTTGAAGACCAGCTGTTCTATTTAATTTTATATGACTGCTGTGAGGCACATTTTATTTGACTAAGCAGGCAAAACGAAAATAGTTCTTTCTACTTGTGCCATCAGAAGGCTTAGTGGACCTGTAGCAGTCTGACCATCAGAAGCCAAAATGTTACTAGTGCCCTATGGACATCAAATGGAGGACAAGATAAAGACAATGCACATAGAGGGTGTTAGATGTAGTTTTCCTTGGCATTATGTGCCAGCCTGGGTTTATGTGTATTTTTTGTTTTATTGCTATTTTTCATATTTTTGAATTGCTATTTTTTATATTTGTATGTCATTTCAGTTTTATTTGTTTATGATTAAACATCTTGTACCTCTTTTGTACCTTTTTGTATCTCTTTAAAAGTACTTCCTTGCATTTTGTGGATGGAACCCCAAGAGGCAGGGCCACCCAAATGTCATTGCTGCTGGGATCTCCCTCTGTTTAGATATTTAGTTAGAGAAAGAATCTCACCAGCAGACCATTTGGTGTTGCTAGGAATTTTGAGAAAGTATTACTTTTTCTCTGGATTTTCTACTTATTGAGATTCATTTGCTCAGTTTTCTGAATGTCTGTCTTTAGATTGTGTTTTGGGATTCATTTTCTTTGAATTGCCTTTTTAGTCAAATCCCTTTTGCCCTTTTTTAAGTATGTTGTTATATTTTTCTGCTTTTTGCTACAAAAATATTTTCATTTATAAGGAATCTCATTTTGACTTGTCTCTACAAGCCAGTGTTTAGGATTTATCTTTCCTTAGTAAGACATTTTGGGATTGTATTTGCATTTTGAACTTTTATAACCATCTCCCCATGATGGGGTCTGAACCAGATTTTTGTGAAACATTCTTAAAAGAGAATTTTTATCAACCTGTGTTTTAAGTGACATCTCAATGATTAAGCCCAAGTCTTCAAACAGAAGCACTGTAAGGAAGAAAACATCAACAGGGCTCTACTCTAAGAATTTCCACAACAATAATTGGTTCTTACAGTACTTTTTCTTCTTTTATTTGGATGGAGCAGCAAGTGGAATACCAGATATTTTCTCTCTTTCACTTCAGATAGTTTGATTTTATAGTGGAAAGTAACTTCTTGATGTGGTGCCCTGATATGAATCTAATTGTGACTGCTTTGTGATGGTATGTGCTGCTTTCATTCCACTGAGCTCTTTCAAAATATTCTTTCACAAGAGCTGAAACGGCATGCTCAGTAATACTTGACATAGTATGTTGTTGATTCCTGATTTAAGGCTTAGATTCTTAGTGGTTGCGTTGTATACAATAACTCATATGAAAATAATAATTTTTAGGCTTTTGGCATCCTACAAAGATGAAAGAAGACAAGAGTGGGGTTTCTGTAAGTAACTAGGACAACCCTTACTGCTGTCATGTTCGAACAGGCTGAAACATATGTGTGTCATTTACCGTAAACAACTCCATCACTAATAAAGTAACAGTGCTTCTGCAACACATTCTTAAACTGATCCTACACCCATGTCTGCACTCAGTGAGGCTAGCAAGCACAACTCATACAATGCATAACAATGTATACCACATGCACTTTGCAACAGTACCACACAAATAAGTAGTAATTTAAATACAACTAAGTAGTTCTTATTTGAAAATACAAACAATTTAGACTTAAAAAGGAAAGACTGTGTTTCATTAATATTCCTGTATTTTCTGAGAAAGCAACAAAATATTTTATATCTGCCATGACTTAACAAAACAGATTTGAAGCTAATTATTGAGCTAAAAAGCAGCATTGATTCAGGAAATATTATGCAGATAAGATCAGAACAGACTTAAAAACAGGAAACAGAGTATTATGGTGTGAAGATAACAAGATAAACAAATAAATATGCATCAGACATGCTAGTTAAATTTCAAAACAACAAAAAGTTACTTTGATTTGAAATGCCCCGGAGGCAGGACTTTCCGTAAGAGTACAGAAAGGAGGAATGAGGAATGTTTGTATGTTAAAATGTAGATTCTCCCCAGACCACATCTCATTTCCTACACTTATCCTAGCCTTTGCTTCTTTATCGGTTGCTAAACTACAATAATCAATGCCCACCCACAAGAATGCTACTAGTTAATATAGCCTTGAATTTAAACAAACTTAAGTTTATTTCCCTATCTCACTGTTAAGAATCTGCATTGATATAGTACAGGAAGTGTTCCTTGAAGTGTCTGAACCCATTGAATTACTCATAAGGATTTGTCTTACCTTTTAATTGTTGATTGTGCTGACTTATGTGCATTACACAGGGCTGTAGGGAAACCAGATTGGACAAAAGACAAGAACCAGTCCTGAGCAGAGTGCCAGTCTATCACAGACCATGCTCACTTACACATCCCCATGTAACAAAGCAGTTATGCAGTCACCAATTAATATAACCTACATGTCGTTGGAAGCAAGACCAACATGGAAAGGCAGAGAAAGTGCAAAATCTAAATACACAGTTGGGCTAAGGATTTCAAGTCAGGTGCCGAGAACATTAAAGAAACAATGAATGTGCTCCATCAAAACAGATATTTCTAATGAAAACATATTTTAACAGTGTACAGTATCAAACCGCATTTCATAAAGCATTGAACATTACTAGGCAAATGTCATGTAATGCCAGGGACTCCAGTCTGGCCCCTCCCTTCTGGCTGCCTGCTTCTGACTCTGCCTATCTGCTTAGGTTGCTGGGCAACACAAATCATAAAGCAGTTATGTGACTGGAGGGGTGCAGCAATTTACAAAGAGCAGACGCATCATTCATGTCAAGCACTTGTGTTTCTGACCTTTGTGAAAATCTTTCGTCTTGAACATGTTTTGCAGTTTTTGTAGATTTTTTTATTGTCTTTATTTTTTTTGTCTCAGCCTATTGCTTGTGTTTTGGATTTTTAGTCTTTGACCATGGACAAAAAAGAAATAAGTCTTCAGTGTATGACAGACCTTTATTCATACTGCCCTCAAACAGCCCAAATTGTTGATTGCTGTGAAGATGTTTTATTTCTCTCTGACTGCTTTCTAAATTGATTTCTTGTTTTCTATTGCTTCTGTTCTTTACCCAATTTTTAAATGCATTTAAAAAATGTATTGAAATAAATACAAAAACCCCTGTTTAACCAATTAATAAACCATATCTCAAAGCACACAAAAATTTCCCAGTAAAATTTAATTTTCATTTTTGAACTTTCTGTTTGCTGTGACTCAATTTATTTCATTTGCTCCTGTTGATGATGATGACCCCTGTAGTCCACCTTGCCTCTGCGAACTGTATTAAACTGTATTGGGGTATGGGGTCTGGGGCCTTGCTAAGTATGAGCAATTCATGAGCAATGTAACAAGCAAAAAGCATGAATAGAGCTGAAGGCAGCAATGAACGAATAAAGTTCAAAGTCACATGACTCCATTTCTGCTCTAGAAAAACTGTCAGCTTGTACTAGGATGTGTTTCTGTTCTTGAGAAATTGTCTTAATTATTACTCTTATTTTCTGATTTCTGCACTCCCAAACATAGTATTGAGTATTGTTAATTATCACTGTCACCAGCAAACAATAATGACAAAAATAAAATTCCGAAATGCGCTTGTAAATTTATTAATAGCTAATTCTTGTTATACAGTGGTGTGAAAACTATTTGCCCCCTTCCTGATTTCTTATTCTTTTGCATGTTTGTCACAGAATGTTTCTGATCATCAAACACATTTAACCATTAGTCAAATATAACACAAGTAAACACAAAATGCAGTTTTAAATGATGGTTTTATTATTTAGGGAGAAAAAATCCAAACCTACATGGCCCTGTGTGAAAAAGTAATTGCCCCTTGTTAAAAATAACCTAACTGTGGTGTATCACACCTGAGTTCAATTTCCGTAGCCACCCCAGGCCTGATTACTGCCACACCTGTTTCAATCAAGAAATCACTTAAATAGGAGCTGCCTGACACAGAGAAGTAGACCAAAAGCACCTCAAAAGCTAGACATCATGCCAAGATCCAAAGAAATTCAGGAACAAATGAGAACAGAAGTAATTGAGATCTGTCAGTCTGGTAAAGGTTATAAAGCCATTTCTAAAGCTTTGGGACTCCAACGAACCACAGTGAGAGCCATTATCTACAAATGGCAAAAACATGGAACAGTGGTGAACCTTCCCAGGAGTGGCCGGCCGACCAAAATTACCCCAAGAGCGCAGAGACGACTCATCCGAGAGGTCACAAAAGACCCCAGGACAACATCTAAAGAACTGCAGGCCTCACTTGCCTCAATTAAGGTCAGTGTTCACGACTCCACCATAAGAAAGAGACTGGGCATAAACGGCCTGCATGGCAGATTTCCAAGACGCAAACCACTGTTAAGCAAAAAGAACATTAGGGCTCGTCTCAATTTTGCTAAGAAACATCTCAATGATTGCCAAGACTTTTGGGAAAATACCTTGTGGACTGATGAGACAAAAGTTGAACTTTTTGGAAGGCAAATGTCCCGTTACATCTGGCGTAAAAGGAACACAGCATTTCAGAAAAAGAACATCATACCAACAGTAAAATATGGTGGTGGTAGTGTGATGGTCTGGGGTTGTTTTGCTGCTTCAGGATCTGGAAGGCTTGCTGTGATAGATGGAACCATGAATTCTACTGTCTACCAAAAAATCCTGAAGGAGAATGTCCGGCCATCTGTTCGTCAACTCAAGCTGAAGCGATCTTGGGTGCTGCAACAGGACAATGACCCAAAACACACCAGCAAATCCACCTCTGAATGGCTGAAGAAAAACAAAATGAAGACTTTGGAGTGGCCTAGTCAAAGTCCTGACCTGAATCCAATTGAGATGCTATGGCATGACCTTAAAAAGGTGGTTCATGCTAGAAAACCCTTAAATAAAGCTGAATTACAACAATTTTGCAAAGATGAGTGGGCCAACATTCCTCCAGAGCGCTGTAAAAGACTCATTGCAAGTTATTGCAAACGCTTGATTGCAGTTATTGCTGCTAAGGGTGGCCCAACCAGTTATTAGGTTCAGGGGGCAATTACTTTTTCACATAGGGCCATGTAGGTTTGGATTTTTTCTCCCTAAATAATAAAAACCATCATTTAAAAACTGCATTTTGTGTTTACTTGTGTTATATTTGACTAATGGTTAAATGTGTTTGATGATCAGAAACATTTTGTGTGACAAACATGCAAAAGAATAAGAAATCAGGAAGGGGGCAAATAGTTTTTCACACCACTGTATATGTTTTAGTACCTTGTTATTATACCTAAGATTATAATAATTCTTATTATATGCATAATTGTGCGTTTTTATGTCCACTGCTGTAACCTAATAATAACCTGTAATCAATCTATCTATCTATCTATCTATCTATCTATCTATCTAATCTGTCTGTCTGTCTAATCCTATTTAGTATCATGGGAAACATATCCTGACAGCTTCAGGCAGTGACCAGCCTTAGACAGAGTGCCAGTCCATCACAGCTTACTGCTTATCACACTTTACTAGCTGGGTTGAGTGGTGGCCCAGGGGTTAGCACTGTGGCCTCTCAGATTCGGCCTTCTGTGAACAAATCCTGCAGCTAGTAATTGTCTGAATGGAAGTTTCAGGTCTCTCCATGGCAGCACAAATTAGTAACGAGAATGTATGGATGTATGGGGGCCCTGTGGTCAACTTGTAACTTTGTGTGTCTTGCACACAGTGTTGTGCTGGATAAACAGCTTCTCCCTGCAAACCTGGATTGGTTTAAGCCAGTTTCTGAATGTTGTTTTGTTTTATGGTTAGGATGGGCACTGGTCTCAACATGTCCTGAACTGGTTTAAGAGGATTTGAGAATGAATGCAAATGTGTATTTAGTTTCTGCTTTTCTATACAGTCATGTTATTGTGCTCACTAGGAGCTATATGTAAAGGTGGGAAGTGATATTTAATATTGTAAGACCAGGTGAGAGAAGTTAGCTGTTTTCTTTGTGGGAAGAGAACGGGAGAAAACACAAAGAAGATGCCACACAGACACAGAGAAGCTCAGTCTGGACCAGGATCTGAACCCAGTACTCTCCCTTCAATTTCACATTAAATTGTAATTAGGGAATCCATTCTTGGGCTCTCGATTCCCGGACATTTTTTATTCCCGCATTCCCCGGAATGAAACTGCTGTAATTCCCGGGAAAATGGGAACGGCCAATTTTGCATATATAGCGTGTAAAAGTGTAAAAATCGATCAAGAAATGACAGAGTTATAGTTGAAAATAACTAAGGTGGCGCCATTGCTGCAGCTTGCACTTCATCAGACAATAGCTTTGAACAGCAACTTCAAATTGCAATGCGTCAGTCTGTTGCATCCATATTATCTGTGCCAAGAAACTTGCCATCACAGAATGATGACAAGAAACTGGATGCATGAGTAAAAGCTGAAATGGCAGTGTTTCAGAGCAACGGCAAACGCAAGGCATTGTTTAGAACAAGTGTATCAGTATCTGATGATTGTGCCACCTACTTCAGTGGAGACAGAGCGTGCTTTCTCAGCGGCTGGTGTACTTCTGCACCATGGTTCGCTCTTGCCTGGATGACCGCACGCTGGACACGTTAATAATAATTCATTATATTTATATAGCACTTTTCTCAGTACTCAAAGTGCTATCCACAGAGGGAGGAAACGGGAATCGAACACACAATCTTCCACACTCTCGAGGCAGCAGCACTACCACTGCGCCACCAGTGAGGACGTTGTGCTTTCTACACTCTTATTACCACAACTAAAGATACATGTACTTATATGACAGCATGAACTGCTTGTAGATAAGGTTAGTCTTTTATTTGTGTCAACATATTGCAGTAGTTTTATTAAAAATAAGTGTCGGTCATTCTAAAACCGTTCACATGTGAGATGCCTGTGCACTGTGTCATCCCCGGGAGCCCGGGATTCCCCGGGAATGAAATGCGGGATTCCTGAATTCCCGGGAATGGATTCCCTAATTGTGATGTCTGTAAGGCAGAATACTAGCACAAAATGGATTTGCAGATAGTCATAAAGATAAAAATTGATTAAAATTCAAAGGACTAAAAGAAGACAGGAAATAACATTCAAAAATAATAATAAGTGTGACCAAAACAAAGATTATGACAAGGCCTTGATTTGAACCCAGGTCTCAGCTATGCAGTCTTTATAAATCTAGAATAATACTGTATGTCAAATAATAAAATCTGAAAAAAAAAACATTGCTGCATTTCATTGTGCAATTTATGACATGTTCCACTTAGGATAAAAACTATTTTTTAAATCTTCTGTCATACAAAACCATCTTCCCAGCTGTAGATTTGAAAATAGGTTGTGAAGTCTGAAAATAGTAGAGGTTTATCTATAAATCATATGTTAGAATTTTTTGTGAAGATGTCACAGCCATCTGGGTGCCCTTCCTGTATCTGTATGATGCAGCAAAAAATTCAAATACCCTCATTCATTTTGTATTTCCACAAGCTCTTCAGAAACAAACACTCTTGTGCCTTTTCAGTATGACAGCTGAGAAAATGGGATATTTGTAATTCAAGGAATCTGAAGGTAGATGACATTTTTGACTGTTGCTCCATCGGTGCTGACCGGGATGTAGCTGTCTCTTTATTTCCTGAAGTCCACAATGAATTCTTTTGTTTTGACAATGCTGAGTGTCAGGTTGTTATCATTGACTTTCAAATATGCAGTCTCTGTGTTGTTTCTGTTCGGTTATCAGTAAACTGCACTCTATGACTTTGCTTCATTTGCCTGTAGAGTCATGAACAACAATTAAGTGCAGTCTGAAACTTGAGGAAACAGATATGAGGGGATGCATAATTTGAAATCTGAATGAATATTTTTTTGCCTTTTCTGTCATGAGCCACATAGAAAAAAAAACTATAGATGTCAATGAGCAACAAATGAAAGTAGATACCAAAAGAGAAGCTAAACTAATTGCTGCTGCCCTGAGGGCTACAAACAGAGGTCTAGAAAGGCTTTCTATCATGTTGCAGGGGTACCCCGCTTACCTGCATGTCTAGTACCAACAAAACCCTGTCTCAGCCTTTCATATCTATCTTTCTTTTACTCATGTATGTATCTGTGTAGATTTCTCTAACATAGTCATTAATTTGTCTCACTCATACTTTCTGACAGAGTTTGAGCACTAATGAGGGATTTTGATACTGTGTACAGTTAACACAATATCTGTAGCCATCATACTGCATCACGTCTGTTTTCACCCTTAGCCATGACAGATATAATGGCATGTGAATAATATTAACTTTTTATTTCTGTATCTTTATTATACTTTATACTGTATATAGCACTGGGTCTAATAGCTGGTGGTGTATGAAAAAGCCTGAAAATCATAAAGTGCATGCTGACGTGACCTTCATGACACATCTGTTCTAATGAATATTCTGCATTTTCTCTCCATCAAACACACAGATAACAGAATGAACAAAACATGCATATCGACTTCCCACAAGCTTCACTTGACCTGACACCTGTTAATAACTTGCACTTTATTTTTTAGTTTTATGCTATATCTTTTTCTTCTGTTTTGCTGCTGCTGCAGTAAGTGAATTTAAAGCATAATCTATCTATCTATCTATCTATCTATCTATCTATCTATCTATCTATCTATCTATCTATCTATCTATCTATTGTTGATGATGATTTTGCATATCTGATTTGTAATGTCTCCTTTAAAATGTGCTTTTAATTAAATCTGCCTCTAAATATGTTCTGAGATTTTTCAGGTCACGGGTTGTGAAATAAGGTAGTAACACTTGCTAATCATGGCACTTCAGAGCAGCAACATGTTGTACATTGAGTATTACATACCAGTAACCACGTACTGCACGATAACGTGCAGTGAATCCACTTGACTTGAGCATTCCTAGTTTTCATCCTCTTTCTCTGTACGTTCATTATTCGTTTCCTGAGCAGTTCTTCTTTTCTCCACCCTAGCGGCCCACTGCTTCTCTTCTTTCGTTGGCATCTTTTTGCATTAAAACTGATTAAGTTAGTTTTTGTGTTGCAATTACTTAGAATGTTTTTCTTAATTTTTCACTTAAGCTGGTGCTTAAGTCTTCAATCTGCCTCAAGAATGATTAAAGATATGAAGAGGTAGGGGAAGTGACGGCGAAGGTGGTAGGGAATGAGAACGATGCACGTACACTAGGATGTTTCATTTTTACAAAGATGTGATTTTCATATGACTTTGCTTACACCCTGAGTCTCAGTGATGTAAAAAATATATATGCCAAATTTTAAGAAGATTGGATAATATTTAGGGGTTGCACACATTGATCACTTTTATTTCAAACTAGTGAAATTTCTAATATTGAAGTGCTTTGTACTAATGGGCTTCTCATGTATTTCTTTCATCTGTTGCAGGTAATTGAACTTTAAAATGGGAACCAAAAGAGGAATTTGGCTTCTAGAAAAGGTGCATAGTGATGAGTTTTTAGGAGCTTGGCTCCCTTCAAAGGAACATGTACTTTTAGTTTTTATTTACCATCACAAGGAAATGAAAGGAACACTTTCAGATGCTGCTAAATCTACCAGTACTAAACTACAGGAAGTGTGGAGGAAAGCAAATATCCCTGTTAAGATGGAGGAGAATATCCGTGCTGGTATACAGAAGCTGTACAAAGAATACCAAAATCTGGGTAAAGAGAAATCAAGAAACACGGAAAAAGAAAATGTGAAACAGCAGATTTGGAAAGGTGATCTCGCCGAGTTATTTGACATTTCCCGGCAAACTGTGATGGACATAACTAGCATATCACAAGAAGATAAAGAATTTCTTTGGTCACAAAGAGAAGATTGTATGAGTTCATCAATGAATGGAGTAGACAAAGTTTTCGCCTTGAAAATAAGAACTAGGTGTACAAAAGAAGAAAAAAAAGATTCATATAAGAATAAACAATACAAAGCTATCGCTGAAATCAATAAGACAGTTATACTGGAAGATTTATCTCCATCATCATCATCAGCACCTACTGACGAAGAGGCAGAGTTTTCGCCTCCAGCAACGGAAAAATTACGTTCAAATCCTAGATTAAAACCTCTTGATCAGACACTCACGTCTACTTGGGATCGAGAACAGCTCTCTATTCGACAAGCAACTTCATTTATAGCAACTGCAAAGTGCCTTGGCCACAATGTTTCAAAGATTTCCATTTCTCCATCTACCGTTTACTGAGCTCAGGCGATCAATAGAAGTAAAATGGCAAAGAAAATCGAAGAGTCAGTCTTTGAAAATCCTCCTCATTAGGTCTTGCATTGGGATAGTAAACTGTTGCCCTCAGTTGCCCATGGGAGTGTCAAAACTTTGGAAGATAGAGTTGCACTTCTAGTGACTGGCAAAGATTTTGAGCATTTGCTTGGTGTACCTATTGCCCTGAAAGGCACTGGTGAGCAGATGGCTGAAGAAGTTATTCGGGAAGTGGACCAATTTGGGTTACATGACAATATCATCGGTATATCTTTTGATACTACAGCATCTAATACAAGACTGATCCAAGGGGCATGTACCAGAATTGAAAGGAAATTCGGACGAACATTGTTTTGGTTGGCTTGCCGTCTTCACACCCATGAAATAATATTGAAAGGAGTGTTTGAGGAGTGTTGTGGCATACCATCAAGTGGTCCTGACATCCAGATTTTTCAGAAGTTCCTAAGTCTGTGGGCTTCACTTGATAAGAAGTCATACGACAATACTGGGTGAAGAAAGTCCCGTTCAAGGCTTTCTAGAAGAACAACGAGTGAAGATGGTTAACTACATCCAAAATGTCCTAAAAGACAGAAGTCATCCAAGAGAAGACTACAAAGAGTTATTACAACTTTCACTCCTGTACCTAGGAGGTTGGTCTAAAAACGACTTCAGTTTCAGGATCCCAGGGGCTCTGCATCAAGCAAGGTGGATAGCAAAGGCAATATATGCACTTAAAATTGTCCTCTTTACTAAACAGTTGAATATTCCTCAATGAGAATTGAAAGGAATGAAACAGGTTGCACATTTTGTCAGCCTCATATATGTTCGCTTTTGGCACGAGGCAATTGTAAGTCGATGGGCTCCAAAGAATGATTTGGATACGCTACAGCTTCTGAGCACTTACCCAGATGCAGACGTCAAAAAAAGTGCTCTCACAGTTTGCTAAGAGACACCTTTGGTATCTGTCAGAAACAAACGTAGGTTTGGCTTTTTTGGATGAACGTATTACTCGGGCTGAAAAGGAAAATATGACTAAAAATTTAGAAACCAAACCTGCAAAGAAAAAGGAAATGAAACGATTAGAGGGTAGAAACCTAGTTTTTTAAGGAAAAGACCTGAGCCATTTCGTTACTAAAAAAAGACGTTCTTTGAATTGTTTGGGATCCACGACGTCACAAAATACTGCAATGATTCTCTTAAGAAGCCATGTGAACGCTCTTAAGGTGGTCAATGATACCGCAGAAAGAGGAATTGCTCTGATAAAAAAGTTTAACGAATCGTTCAGGGAAAAACAATTCTTGTTGAGGGTAGTCAAGCATCACAGAAGAGTCGTCACCAAGCGAACAAAAGAAGGGATTGCATTGTTCAAAGTTGATGACCTATTAATCTTAGTGTCTAGTTTTAATATTATTTTAAGTTTGTGATTTCTAGTTTTCCCAATAAAAGTAATTAACATAGAAAAATCGTATTTTTTGCCTACTTTTACAAAACTGATCAAAGTGTGCAACCTCTAAATATTATCCAATCTTCTTGAAATTTGGCATATATATCTTTTTTATCACTGAGACTCGGGGCGTAAGCAAAGCCTGCAAAAATGTAACATTTTATTTTTTGCCTTAGAAAATGAAAAACCTTAATACGCATGCGCTGCACGGCTGCCCTGATGCGTGCTGTCGAGATTTCTACAATAAAATAAAATAAAAATAAAAGAGTAATAAAAATCATCACCCGAAAGCGGATAGTAGACGTCACGTAGTATATTTGTACAAAATATCAGGTCAATAGGTGAAACGGTTTGCAAGCGACAGGTGATTTAAAATACTGGACAGACAAACGAACAGCCACGGTAGCGTATTATATAAGAAGACAGGTAAAAATTTCACCGACAGTACTGACCACGTAACTCTATCTATCTGTCTTTCTGTTGCTATAACCTGCATTTATGCAATTCAACAAAAAGGATTAAAGTATAAGAACAAGGACAGGTGCAAGATGAAGTGAACAACCCCTAGTTTCCCTTTCGTACTAATAAGGATTTCTACAGAATTCAACACTCTTATAATTTTGTTATCATACAGTTGAGGCTCTCTGTCCTGTAACCAAATCTGCTTATAGGAAATGAGATGATTGTGGATTCTTTAAGGGGAATGAGTTTTGCAATACACCAACGACTCAGTAATAATATCAATGAGCACAATGGCTAGGTCATCAACTTACTGCTTTGGTGTAGAAACCGGCAGCATTACTGTAATTTTACTTCAGGAATAGTAAATGTACCTCATGCATAATAATGTCACAAGATAAGGGGAACAGAAGTGCTAGGTAATCCTAAGATATACAGGACTATATACAGGTCCCCATGTTGTAAGGAATTGTCTCTGAAACCAATAGTAGAATTAGTTTAGCTGATTCATTTAGCAAGAGGCTCATGAGGAAAGAAAATCTTGCATTTCTGTTTAAGTAAACATTTTTAGACCTTTCTAAATAGAGGAGAAGCTCTGTTATAAATTTAGGTTTGGTTTATAAGTTGCTCGGTGTCATTCAAATAGCTTCATAGCTGTTGGTACTTACTGTGCTCTGACAGTGAAACAAAAATGTTACAGTTTTAGTCACTAACAAAATAAGCAAAATGTCCGTTTTTTTTCTTGTTTGTGTTTTGTTGAGGTGACCACACTTGTTGTGAGAAATGTGAACATTTTGGTCTTCTGGTTGCATTCTTTAAGCAAACTGTAGTAAATACACTATGTTATAGTTTTTAAACTGTGTAAAAACCATACAAATTTCACTGCTGCTTGAATGTTTATAAAATTTACCATCAGCAGTAAATGTAAAACTTCTTGAGCACTCATGTGTAAAATGAGGCTGCCAGATGGACACACTTGTGCTTGGATGTTAGAATTGGGACACCCTGTTAAAACGTTTTTGCCTGAAATAATTTTTTCTTATTGCTCTGTTGTGGGCCTCTGGAAGGTCTTATCTAAAATATTTTTTAGTATATGTGTGCCGTTTATAATTATGAACCAGTGTAAACATGTATAACTTTTGATTTCAAGTGTGTCACGTCACCAGTTTTTAGCTTTGGCATGTTATGACTGTGTTGCTGGGACATGCACACGCATTTATCACGGCTGCTTTATTTTAAATCTCCATACGACAATCCAGGATTATGGGTTCAATCCTTTGGTCTCACAGTATATTGTTTCTTCTACTTCCCAACCCATACATTCCACTTCTTGGCTTCATTTTAATGTCTTGGTTTTTGCAGACAGCACATCTTTAGTTAACAACTCCTAGCAATTCTTACTGCTACTTCACTAATGGTTTAGCTCTTTGGTTTTAGGCAGCGTCTTCTATTAATTTTAGCCACCATTCTCATTATAGTTTCCAAAAAATGCATGTGCATGATTAGCACCATTCCCAAAGCTGCTCACATTTCCTTTTTGGCAACAGGCTGTTCTGGAAGGTGGAATAGAACTAAAAAATTCAGTGGTCCAGCAGATCCTCTTTTAATAGCTGCAATATTTCCCATATCAGGAAGTCCTAACCTGTAAATGATCAGTGTATGTATTTCTCTTTGAAAATAAAACTGAATTTTGTTTTTATCAATTTGTGACACAATCACGCATAATTTTAATGCTTCCATATGAGTAAGGTAGCTGTCACATTGAGCCTTGGACAGCACCTCTATATAATGGACTATGTTATCATCAGCATGATGAACCTTAAGCAGCTTAATCTCTCTGGTGATGCGGACGTGTCCTGCATATATCATACTCCACATTTTTTTTAACACATTTCCTTATTGTTTTATCACCTGAAGCTATATGAGTCCGCTTCCACATGCAAACCTTAAAGAATGAAAATGCCAAACTCCATCGATTTCTAAATATTTGGTTCCTCGAGAGCCAATATAAGTCAAGCCAAAAGATCATCGTATAAATAACAGTTCTACAAATTCACATACAAAAATTGTCCATGAAGTCTGGGAATAAGCTTTTACAATCATCTGTTAACCTAAAACAAAAACTCATTCATGAATTTAAAAACCTGCTTTTTTCATTCGAGACAAGCTATTGGGGAAAATAGAGTGCCTTGAGAAAAATCTAAAACGTCTACAAAATCTACAAAGATGGTGGTGAGGTCTGACTTCAGATTCAGGTTTCTGCAACATTCAAAAGCACAACTTCAATATGTACACAAAGAATTTAAAAAATGATGGAAAACAAGACAAAGAAATTTAAGTAGTGTAAGGAGGACTTACAGGATTGTTCATCTGATTGACCAGCGCCTGCTTTTTGTTTTGAGATGACACTAGGCATTTAAATCAAACAGTGTCATATGGTAAAGGGTCAGAGATGTGAATTTTGACATTTAGATGATAAAGTGTATATAAAAATCTCCACTATTTCCCACTGCTTTCTATATCCATTTTTATTTCCAAAGCCTTACTGGCAAGATCATAATATGAGCAAAAATTGAAAATGTGATTTAATCCACTGATTGACTGGCTGCAATATTTGTTCTATCATTGGACTACATTTCTTTTAATCACCTAATTCCAAATAGTTTTTTTATATATAAAAAATTCACACAAGTTTTATTTTCAAAGTTAAGTGAACTATATATGTGTCATACCTTGATCTGTTCTTACGTTTTTTCATGTTCACCTATTATTTCCAACTTATTAACAGTGCTCTCACTTGCTCCTGATAAATTTTCTTATCTGAAACTATTGTACCCATGACATTGTATCATCCCGGTTCAAGTCTCTCAAAATCGGTTGCTGCTTTAATCAACACTGTCATGTAACTGTGTTACCTGAATGTTAGGTAGTTATGATACTTTCTGAACAACATAGCTAGGAAAATGCATCTCAGTTCATTTTAAAATACATTTCATTTTTTTGTAAGCACAAACAGGTGAATCTTTTAGTATGGCTTCACCCTCTAGACCTGGTAAATCAGGCCCCAGGATGGCCTCAGAGGAATGTGAACCATTTGTTTTTTTATTTATTAATGTTGTGTATGACAGTATGTGCTTCCAAGAATAAGCACTGCGAGATCATGGCAATAATAGCTACACATCCAAACTACACATTAGCAATGGTTAATCTTTATAACCTAATAGAGCTAAAAAAAAGTGCTTCACCAAATAGTTAGGGGTTTTTTTTTGTTTTTGTTTTTTTAACCTTAGGATTTTCTTTATCTTTTTCCTTAGTTGTTTATAGACTAATCTTGTGTGAGCTCATTACATACACTAGGCTGCTTCTTAATAAAAAAAAGAAAAGAGAAATACAGATAACCACATTTTTGATAAATCTATTAATTTTTCCTCATTATCATAACATACAATATTATTTGTATTTAAATGTTCACACCAGTGTAAATTTAAATCTTACAGTGTCAAAATAAGCCATAAACATTTATAATATGTAGAGTTTGGACCCACATATGCGCTTGAAATGTTTATATATTGCTGGTGATTTTACTGTGTGGGTGTGTAATAATTGAATTTCAAAAATGCCAGGTGCGTTTTTTATACGATGGATTCGATCAGTTCGTGGTTGTATCCAGCAGGGGGTGATCTTTCTCCCCTGGGATTTGTTTCTTGATGCAGAACAGACTAGATCCAATGCCATTCCTTTTATATCCATGACGTAAATAATTACAAGAGAGAAATATGGTACAAGAAGAGATATATGTATTTAGCTTGCTTTAAAAGATAAATATTCATTCCCATTAATACAGTTTATGCAAATATATACATACATATTGAAGCTGGAGAGAAGTCAAGGAACATCACAACCTAGAGGGGGAATGCTGACAACCAGATGCCCCATCCAGCTGAGAATGTCAATGGCATAGATGCGCTTCTGACTTCATGCTGGGTCCTCGTCATTATAATCACACACATATATACAGTACATATTCATAGAATTCTTGTCCGATATGGGCAACTACCAGACGAGCTGTGTTCCTAAATAACATCTTCACTTATTCTCATTCATGACATATGCAGACTGTGGCTGTGTTTTGGTCTATCAGCACTATTTAAAATAACCTGCTTGTGTGTCCTTCACCTGTTTTCTACCAATCTCCCTGGCAGTCTCTCTCTCTCTCTCAGCAGAATTGCAATTCTTTGAAATAAATTTCACAGATTATATTGGTACAAAATAACCTTCTTGCTACATTCCAACCTTTCACAATGTAATCTGTGAATATTCCCAACAATCTTATCTAATGTTCTTGACAAACGGAATGTACCTAGTTCTTGCACAGTCCTTTTGGCAAGTATACATAGTCTGTTAGCAAATTACAACTACAAAAGACAAACATATTGGATAGACAGTTACATTTAACATATGCTTAATGGATGGTGATCACTTAGTGAAAACTCTCACCAGTGGTGTATGTGGAGATCTCTTTTTCTGCAGAGTTAAGTATGTTCTTTCTAAATTTGTGTGTTGCATTACTTACATAATTATTGTGGCAGCCAAATATCGCTGGGCCCTTGCACTGGGTACCATTGCCTCGTGGATCTAAAGCACTTTAATGAACGTTATTGACATTTGGCACTTATAACATTTTTAACTAAGGTATGTGGATATATGTGCCCACTCTTTGGTATCTGATCCCTTTTTATGAGCATTAACAGTTATAACACACATCAGATATTATTGTAGTATTTTTATATCTATTGCTATGATTATTATAATTTGTCTCTATTAGTCTTTTTAGAGAGAAAACATTCCACTATAAATTATCCTTCCCAACTTCATTATGTGATACTCTAATCCCCTCTGGTTTACAATTCAATATAATTTGTTGTGAATTATGTATGCCCTTGTGCCCCTTTTATGATACTTTCAAATAGTTTTTTTCCTAAACTTACTATGCATGCCCTGTCCAACCCAGTGGCTTGTAGATAAGAGTCTTTTCTTTTGGTAATTTTGTAGATCCCTCCGAAACTGATTATTCATTAAGTGACATGGCTGGTACAGGAAGTAAACAGTCTGATTGCCATTACAGAGCGAGGAGATGAACACACACACACGGTGATTTTTCCATGCATCAGAGGAACACTTCACACCCTGCACTTGATATAACAGTCAAACATGAGAGTCCTTGCATCCAACGGCTGTCATCTCATCTCTTTACCTCAGTGGCATTTCACAGTCTGATTGTGTTTCAAATCCAGAAACACTTTGCTTCTGCAATGAATGTCTGCACAGCTATATCATGCCATCAGGTTTACTTAGCTGGACTTACAAGCTCTGTTTGATTCTACAATTCTCCTACTCTGGGTAAGTGAGTCATTTCTTCACTACCTATTACCAGGAATGTGCAGCAGACCAACAGTCATTGGTACAGTCACTTTGAATCTCCGTAGAACACCACCTTATCTTCATTGATAAAGCACCACCACTGAGATGGAGAGGTTTGAGCAACCACTAAATTGAGTGGCCAAGCTAAAATACTTGCTGTACTGATGAAGAAGGGAGAAAGGGTAGAGCTCACACATAACATTAAACAATGTTTAATCAGACATATGTATAATGGGATGCAAAACACTTTATCAAAAATCCTAAACTCTCAGTTCCTAGTCTCATACATTGTCTATGACCACTAGTTAAACCAATATTGAAAGATGTTACAGTGGTAGAGTGTTGCTTTTTCAACAAGCATGAGCTAAATGAAGTCATTGCTTACTAAAGTCCTAACTCTGACTCTGAAACTCCTCCTTCCAATGTTTGAATGTGGAGGAGAACCTTGTTTCCCTAAAACCAGTTTGCTTCAAGAATCGGGCTTAGCAGAATCATTTCTATGACTTTGTTTTTGAGGTGTTGAAGGGGTTTATGATCTTCTGATCCTTAGAGTTCTTTTGGTGGGTCATTGTTTTATTAAGACCAAACCAAGCCTTTGTTGACATTTTAATACACAACAGTTGTGACTAATAAGTACTTTATAGATAGTAATTAATCTCACATGTTACCACTGTATGTAGTGAGTGCAGCATTTGAAAATTAATATATTTTAATAGTACAATGCAATTAACTTGCATTGGGTGTCATATTTTGTTATGGCTGTTGTACAACAAATCTTAAAAATGGACAGAATTAAGATCAATTAGTCCACCCTTTATTGTGTGTAAATTATTGGAATTGAACATGAAATTGAATTAACACAATTTTGTCTGCTCAGGAATTCACTCAGGTAAACTTCTTGTCCATTTATCCACAAATCTTTCCTGAGAGAGCTGTTGTGGTATGAAATTTTGTACACAAGTTAATAAGTATTTTGTATGTCTTTATCTATAACTTAAATAAAGTGATGTAATATCAGTGTTATATCATTGATAAGAACAGCAATGGTTTTAGGACTGAGTCAGGAAAGTGAATAATTTTAAGAAAGGGTCGGGGGAAGTGCCTAAAACCAGTTTGGCAAGTGAATCTCTGCAGGGCTCTCTCAATCAACCAACACAGGAAAGCCAGTCTACCTAGCTGGCAAGCATCAGCTCAACAAATGGTTTTGGGGGCAGGTGTGAAAGGTACTGTGTACTCCTATTGGTCTGAAGTATGGCTGTTTAGGATTGGTTTGAATCAGAGGCCATTCTGTAGCATGACACCCTATTGGTGTAAGAATTTGGACAAAGAATGTATAAATTCGGTTGCTTTACCCCTCCCTCTCTCTCACACACAATCATGATGAAGGAGCATCACACACGCCATGGACGTAAAAGAAAACCACACTGAGAAGCACAACTCGGCAGCCATATTGAGATATTGAGGCATGCGACCTGCTCTGAAGAAAGTGGACTTAAAATGTTGACTTAACTTGAGACATTTTAAATGAATAACATGGCCATGTGCCACCTGAAATTACACATCAGGATTTATCAGGTTATATGGTTGCCAATATTCAAATGTACTTTGCTTATTGTTATTATTTTATGAATATTATCAATAATACATTATTTAAGTTGTAGCATAATTCCTGCTTGTCTTTTACTCTATGTAATTGCCTGAGGTTATAGATGTAGTGGGGTGTGGTGTGAGGAGAAGTTTTAAAGTACCTTATAAACAGTGGTAAGTCTAAGGAATCTGACAAAGGCTACACATTAAAGAATACAAAAGTAGAAAGTGGCGTATTATAGAAGTGTACCAAGACAAAACAAAAGCAGAGGTCAGACACAAACTTAAACTCTTGAAATTGTAAGCAGCTCTGCTCAGCCAGGTGAGCTGATCAGGAAAATCCATCAGTCAATGCTTGATTCAGTTGATAAGTATGAAGGAGCCTCTTGTGTAACAGCTGACTCTCTCTTCACTTCACATGTTGTCATATTAACTCAGTGACTTAGGGGCAAAGTTGTCATATGTGTTTATACAGAGAACTCATAGGCATGCCTTTTTTTACTTAAAATTTTTATTTTATGGTTTTATTATTATTGTAAAACAATAATAATAATAATATGTGACAGATAGGGGCAGTATTCCTTGAACCCCTGTCTAAGACTCCAGACCCGAGATAAAAGTCCAAAAGTTGACTTTATTTTCACAGCACAGTGCACAAAGCACCCTCTCCTCCACAATACTCATTCAAATTCACTAATACAATAACAATAAACTCTCCACCACTCCCAGACGCATTGCCACCCTTCCACCCAGCTCAGCTCGCCATCTGGGAGCTGCCTCAGTCCTTTTATAGTCCGTGACCTAGAAGTGCTTCTGAACCCTCAGTCCATGTGACTTCTTAGCACTTCCGGGTCAGATCAAAACTATTCTTTTTCTTCACCCCAGAAGTACATCATTCCCCTTGTCCATGGGACTCGGATGTACTTCCGGGGTGTAGTGCAAATAATATTCTTTGCTCCTCCCTGCAGCTCCATCTAGCGGCCCCTGGGGTATCCAGCAGGGCTGTGGATGAAAACTCCATTGTCCAGGATTCCCTGCTGGTCTTCAGGGCACCTCCATGCAGCAGGGAGGGCTCCATCTGGCGGCCTGGGAGTATTGGCCGGGATGACAAGCTGGCCATACACCACAAATAATAATAATATTGTAACTGAAATGCATTACAAATGTTTGAAATTCTTAAACAATCCCTGAGTAAAACAACAAGTCTCCCCATCACTTGTCTTACATGACAAACTATCCCTGTTCTGTATATTAGCATTTCCACTGCTCAGGTCTCACGTGGTTTCAAAAATAAAACTGTCCTTACTTGCATATTAATGACTCAATACACTAATTGAAATGATCAATTCTATTCTTGGCACAGAAAAATATTGCACCAGTAGACTTAAATTCTTTGTTAAACTTTAAACTGATATCGATATTTTAATTTTATATTGTTCCTTTTCACCGTATGTTGATTTTGAAGACCCATTTCCTATATTCTTAAACACTTTGTGGTTACAATGATTTACAGCTTTGAATAACAATGGCTTTTCTTAATTTTGTTTCAGCCAATGATCTTTCTTAGTAATTACAATTCCAAATGAAACTTCCACACTGCAATTTTCACATGTGGACAGCAGATTCAGAAAATGAATGGATGGAACTGTGGCTTTGCATTGTTTTCAGAATGCAGGAAGTTCTTCTTTTACTAAAATTTTAATCTAATGTGGAACATAATATCAAAATGTAAAAAAAAAAAAACACTAATCCTATATGTTTAAAAGCTTAGCTGTGACTGTCAGTAATAGTGCAAATGTATTAATCTCTCATATGAGAACAGATACATTTTCAAATGCTATATAAACACACAAGTGAAATTTCATTTACTGCAGCATAGAATGGTGTGAGTCAAAAAGAGATGTTAGAACAGCAATATTTATTTGGTCTAAAATGCAAGGATCCTTTTACTCAACCAATCTACAGCACATTTGTTGTCCTATTGCTCAAAAACTCTTCATGCCGTATGCTAAACCTGTCCTTTTTAATCCATTTTCGATTACACGGTAACATTATTAAACAGTACAGAAGAAGCTTTCCCTGCCACACTTTACTTTCTAAACCATTGGCGCAGCTTTGATTGGAGGAAATTAGAAGCAAAGCATAAACAGCAGTGAAGATCGGTAATCAGTGGTCCATGTGGTCTGTGCATTTAAGAAATTTTGAACTTATGTAACTAAAAATAGCCTGCTTGGGAAATATTATTTTTCAGGAACAGTATATGTTTTATTTCAAATATTATTGCTAAAATTATAACATTGCTTGCTTCTCCTTTTCATTATGCCTTTTTTGCTTTTTTGTTTTCATTATTGTGGTATATCAGCCTATAAGGAAGTTTTTCTTGGACTCTGCTAGAAGAAACACCAAGAAAGTTCTTTGTTTCCAGAGATTTCTGGCCAGGGAGTGAAGCTACTAGTTAGTTACTGATTGATTTATTGTACTAAAACCATATTTTCTCAAAGACACAAAAAGTGTTACTACTCCCTCGTATTTGAGATTAAAAACAATGGTTACACCACAGACACATTGGCACACCTGGGTAACACACCAGTCAGTAAACTAAGACCATTTCATCTAACAAAGAGTGAGAGAAAGTTTTGTAACAGCCACCCTGCTCAGATTTATTTGTGGTCTCCCAGCAGAGATGGTTGTGGACTGTGGAAAATAATTTTTAATACAAACTAAGTATTAAATTATTATATGTGCTGTGATTGGTGTTTGTTGCTGTTGTGGGAATGAGGTGGCATTGTTAGCAGAATTACTTTTCCACAGGGCATTTTCCCACATTAATCTTGCTCCATCCATGGAGATACTGCTCCCTGATGAACACATAAAACAAAGTCTTGATGAACAGAGACAGGCTGCAAAGAATAAGGAAAAAATTTAATATACAAAAATACAACTATTTAGACATTTTGTGCATGTTTCAAAAATATAAAGATGTTGAAAGACAGCAAAATACACACACAATATGCTAAAGGAAAATCACTGAAGAAGTTTACCGGAGTTAAGCTTTGACCACAGTGGTATGGCAGTGATTCTAAGATGAAGAATGAAAAAAATAACACTAAAGAAAGAATACACTTAGCTTCTTTTAATATCAACTGGACATTCACAAAAACACAATTTTCAAAGGAGAGCTACTGTTGAAAGCATAATGCAGTCATGGGGTTCCTGTAGTCAACTCTGACCTGCTTTGAGAGTGCCGTTTCCTTGGTAAGGGCACAAGCAATGTCTTCCTTTTGTCCATAGGGTTTTTTTGTGTCCTGTTGCCAGAGGCTTTATAGTTTCTTATAGTCCATAATCCCCAAAATAAAAGCATGCAATTTCTAAACATTGACAGGATCTTTGCTTGCATACCTTAAATAGCGTTCCATAACTATTGGCCATAAACTGACCATTAATTATGGGATACATCTACTCTCTTTTAAAAATGTGGCTGAGTTGTCTCCTCTTATTTCTTCCCATTTCCCTGTCAGTTTCCTTACATAGCAGTAGTTTTTTTTTCCCCTGTTAGCTGGTTTGCATGGCTTCAACTGTATTTATCTATGGCCTCAATTACCTGTTTAACTAAAATAATGTGTATGGAATAAACCTCACAGATCACAGTGACCCACTTCAAGCCTTTGGCTACAGACAGACCTTCTAGAGAATGCAGGAAGGGATGGGGCCTCATCTCCAATACAAAACCAATGCATGAAGGCATTCAAGGATGTTTTTGAGGATTTTCTTGAAACTGCAGAGTACAAAACTATCCAATTGGTTGACAACATGCTTCAAGCATACAAAAACATGAAGTGTAACATGTCACTAAAGATTAATTTTCTACATTCACACTTGGACTTCTTCTCTGGTAATCTTGGTGCAGTCAGTGACAAACATGGCAAAAGGTTACTCAGGACATTACAATGATGGAAAAGTGGTATCAGAGGAAGATGAACCTGACAGTGCTAACTGACTATTGTTGGAAACTGAAATGTGAAGCATCAGATGTGAAAGAAAATTAGCAAAAAAACATTTAAAGCTCAATTGAACTAAGGCAATGTGCCAGCATCATGATATGATTAAACATGCTAAATTCAATCTTCTCTCATAATCACCAAAACATTTTCAATGAAAAAAACTGTCCAGTGTAACCTGCAAGTAAGTGGTGCAGACTTGCCTGGGAACACTTGAGATACAAGATTTTCCACCATTGCTGCTGTCATTGAGGATGCATGATTCATATTTCTGCCATTTCCTTCTAAAAATGAGAAATAAACATGTATCCAGCTTATAGCCCAAACCTTTGTAGTGGTTTAAAATCATCTTTGCACATCACCAGCATTTTGGCGTTCACCTTATCTCATGCCATTACACACAACAGAACATAGCAAATTGGCTAAAGAGATTGCACAGTGAAATGTCTACATTTTCCAATTTTTACATCTTCCTTGCAGTTTTTCTACTTCCCAAGTCCAGTCAAACTTCCTACAGTTACTGACCAGTTTTTTTTATACCCAAGGTCAATGCAGAGTTTTTAAAGATGGATGTTTTACCACCATCCTGGAGTTTATTTAAACAGCATTCATAGGATAAGAGCTAAAGTTGGAGCCATTGCTATGTACTGCTGTGTCAGCTGTTGCGCCAGTTGGAACTGGTAACCTGCGGAGGCTTGGAATGAAAATGATTTTGTGAAAGTCTTTTATAGGTCTGTCTGCAGCCAGTCCCTATAACTCTGCATCGATCTAAATACCAAAAGATTAATTAGAGAACCAAGCAAAGAAAGCAGAAAATGAAAGGTCAAAAACATAGAAACAGAAGTGCTCGACCAGGTTTTCAGTGCTTTCCCTGTCTTACTGAGAAAGCTTTGAGTTTTTTTTTTTAATATTTGATTCTAAATATGTGGACACAACTGAATGCACTCTCCTATCCTAAACTGACACATAGTGATGATATCATATGTAATGCCCATATGATATCACACTAGCATGTGAAAGGCAATGAGTGTCAATGCCGTAAACAATATGGCCATATCCTTTGTCACATCTTCAGAAATTCACATTACTCATAAGAAAAACAATGAACAAAATGTTGATGCAGGAATAGTAAAAAAAATAAATACAATGATAAAATAAAAAATAACAATTAAGGTCTAGATTACTTTTTTAACATGCATTTACAATACAGTGCTTTCCTTTTGACCTTGTTCCACATTTAATACCTAAATAGTCAGACACTCTGAACTGTTATTGGGCTGTTGGCCCTCTTCAACAGATAGTAAAATCCGTGTATCTCAACTCTCAAACTTGTTCTGACCCAATGCTGGTCCCCTCTCTTTACCTGGTGCCTAATGCCGTGGGCTCCTTGACAGATAATACTGGGCAGCAATACCCACCCACTCATGCCTGTATCAGAACTGCCCATCCTTACATGATATGAGCCAGCATGGAGTGCTGACACACTTCACAGGATTGTTAGTGGAGATGTCCATTCTTCGGCCTGATATATCTCATTCTTTTTGTTATTCTCTTCTTAACCATAAATCAATTCTCTGATAAGACTGGCCATTACAATAGAAACACTTAAAAATGCTGTTTTGCATATATTGTAGTCTTTCAGATTACATCGAATACAATTCATGATCAATGTTGACAAGCCATGATGATCTTACTCACCAAATGTTTCTGCATCATCTTTAATTCTTGCATGCAGTGAAAGATGCTTTAATTTTGAGTTGTGTTAAAAGTTTTGTAAAAGAGAACTGTGTAACAGCAAAACATTTTGTGCTCAAATTATAGTAAAGAATGTAAAAAATGGTAAGATGGTTCTAAATAGAATGTCCCTGAATAAGCTTACTGATACCATGCTTAAAATAATGTCAACTGCCACTCTGATACTAGACATACATAATAATAATGTGTCACGACTAGAGTCCTCTAATCCTCCTTTCACTTCTACAGACAAATCTGTCTAGATAATAGTTTGTTCAGAAGTGTCCCAGGCCTTGACCTGAATAAGAAATGAAGACTGCATTCCTTTCTAAGTGCAAATGTTCGCACTGAGGTGTACAAATAACCCTGTGGTCTGCTACTTATCAAATGAGACACAGGCCCTCAGCTTTCGGCAGGGTGGCAGTGGATGCATCTGTCTTTTCAAATGCGAGATTACTTTTGGCATTCAGGCAGGTTTTCTGCTGCTGTCTTTATCTCCCAAACGTATTGGGCTGAACTTTTACTAGCTGATGTGTCCACTTGAGAATAGCGATAAAACATGATCTGCGCTAAGTGGGATAACCAGAAGACATTTAAATAAGCAAAAAGGTCAAAAGAAAATCCATCTGGGAAAAGAGCAACTATTTTTAGAAGCAGAGTAAAAGGTATCTTTGACAGCCACTCGGGTTATCTTGTCTTGCTGAGAAGAAGAAATATTTGACTGTCAATTATCTTAATGCATGGAATTTGACTTGGTGAAGTTCATTGTAAACATCAATACAAAATCATTCAAATTTCACAAAAACACTGCTATCTATTCATCAAATTACGTGCAAGATCCTCAAAGTTCAAGACGTTAAGTTATGCATCTTATAGTACAGTATGTGGATAAGTAATGTCATTAACTCTTATACTTGTGGTCTTATAGCCATGTATCACATAGAAGGACCGTAAACAGAAGGTGATCATAATGTAGCAAAGTGGGAAAGACCTTTAAGGCTTTGTTTTTTTAGGTTGGAAGATTTGCATGAATTTACAGTGAGCAGGTATTATGGTATAATTTTACAAGCAGCCCACACCACTAACAAGTTGCTTCTTGTTCTCAGCAGACTTGGAGAAGAAGGTCAAAACTCCTTCAGTTACAGACCTGTGAAAAAGAGTCATCTGAATTTCATAAACTTTCACAACAGCAACAGATGATGTGTTGACCTTTAATTGTATAGTAATAGAAATGATGGTGCCCAGGACCCGGGGATTTTCTACTACACCACAACCTAGCCACTGTTTTAAAAGGTGAGGGTGACCTTTTCCCTCTTTTAAAGATCATCAACAGTTTGTTTCTTTTCCTGGCATTTCTTTTGAAATTATTAAGGCTAGACGTTTCTACTGTTGTGTTTCCCCATTTCTGTATGTTGATTTATCCTAACATGTAATGTGACTCACAAGAGCTATGCCATCAGCATACCTGGCCATTCTTACATATAAAATGCAGTCACTTACATATGATGAATAAAACAGTGGTGATGAGATGTACGTCTGTGGTGTAGCTGTACTCAGCATGATGTTCTTATAAAGGTCCTTTAGCTACCACTGCACATCAGAAAGGAAATCCAGAAGCTAATAAGTCAAAGTCCATCAGATTACCACAATGCTTGAGGGGTATATGTTAAAGATGGGGCTTCAGTCTGCTTTGTTCAGATTGATCACATGGTATGTATGCCCAATTGTACTGGATGTTATTTCTGGGAGCAGCAGAGATGAGCAAACATCTTTCTTAGAGGATTAAAGAAAACAGCAGTCAATATCAAAGTAAGGGTCTGTTACTCTAGTATCTGAGATCATTACCTAAAACTAAAATCTTAGCAAAGATGAAACTAGATAACCTTGAAAAGTTGACAATTAGAAGATTTTTTGATGTCAAATGTTTTTTTATTCTCCTGTTATAGATCATTTGACAGTTTTAACCTATAGTGATGCCTTGCATCAATAATTAAATCTAGGATAAATATAAACATTTGTGACATTTAATTTTATTTGCATCATGTCACTATTTTTTGGCTTCAGCATTTTGTTACTTAGTTGCTAGGACACTACATGCCATGTCATAATGTTCTGCTCTAAAAACCAGTTTCCAATTGTTTTTTCTACACTGAGTGGTTTCTTTTTTCTCTTAGACAAAGAAAAATGTTAATATTAAATGTAAAAGCCACTAGATGAAGGAGAAATAGGAACCCATTGTTGGGGTGGTAAGTGGAAAGGCAGATTTCATGAGTAATTGTGTTGCAGGTTATCGTAATGGCTTTCGCCAGGACATTTATATTTACCTGTCTTGCAAAAGAGTCATCTGTTTTGAAGTTTAAACTGCTTAAACATACATACAATTCAGAATTGTGATAACATAACTGCCTCCTTCCTTGAAAAATGTTTGTATTTACCTGGCTTGAAAATTAACATGTCTGGGGACATTGGAATCTAAGCAGCATATGTGTACTCCTTTATAGCTGGAAACAATACTTTTTGTTTAACCTGTGCTTACATTATTTGTCAAATTCAGGAAACTATTTATTTATACTTCTGCATAGAGTGTGGGACAGTCCACTGAGAACGCTGACAAGGCCACTTGCACAGAGCACTGTGGCTTGCTGGCAGACACAGGTACGTGGCTGGCAAGATGTGAGGTACACAGGCGGCGACACCTACCTCCAGGGAGGAAGAGACAATTCCACCAGAGAGATGCTGGTTGTGGGTCCAGTGAGAGGAGGAAGACTCACGAAAGGACCAAGCGAAGCTGACAGATGAGAAGCAAGGCTTGCCTAGGTTGATGCAGCAACACAAGGAGCCCAGAGTGCAAAAAAGAGAACACTCATTCTACGAGGAAGAGATGCTGACAGGAATTCAACAATTTGGCAAAACTTCTGTTGGGGAACAGAATGTATCTGTGGACAGTTGGACAATTCATTGTTGGGATAAGACAGTGAGCAAGCTGGATTCTGCACCACTAAAGGTTGCATCCTCCACTTTATGTTTTTAATGAACTTTTAGAGTGTGGACTCTGTGCTTTTCTTTTTTAAAAAGGGGTTCCGTTGCTGATATTGTTAGATTCTTATGTTCTTTTATCTTTTTGGTGTACTTTATATTGTCTTGTGTAATACAAGTTACGTTGCTTTTCCTGAAATTGCTGCAGTCTTTCATTATGTGTTTACTCACTGCCATTTTTAAAGAAACCTGTGTGCTATTATCTGTAAATCTCTAGAGTTCCCAGTCCACTAGTAAAACTAGGTGACGTAGTCGGATATTTTAATTGGTTCTGGGTTAGATTGCCTATAAGTGTGACCGGATACCCATCACAGAAGCGTGAAAAAGAGGACACCAGTGGAAAAGCTGCATTCTGCAGGAGCTTGAGAAGTCTGATTGAAACTGAAGGTAGTTCAACCAGGACAGGTTCAGTAGTCCAGAAAAGAGAAAACCAGTGTGTGAACAAGTAGTTGCATGGCATAATTAGAGAGAAAGGCTTAAATCCTCTGAATATTATGAAGAAAGAAATGACATGACTGAGACATTGAAGATATACAGTATGTTTGATGAATGAAGGTGAGGAGTCCAGAGTCACACATGACTGATTGTGAAAGGGTGAAGTCTTCCAGGGTAATGTTTAGAGACAAATCTGAGGAACTAGAATCAGAAAGCAAGTACAAGATATCTGACTTTGAAAGTTGATGAGATGGCAGAGAGACAACTGGAGATCTGGGACGAAACCTGTGGTTCTTAAAAGGGACTGAGGAGGAAGATCTATCTATCAGGATAGAGGTGGTAGGAGAAGCCATGAGAGGAAATTACATTGCCTAAGGAACAAATCTAGAGAGAAAGGAGAAGTGGACGCAGTACTCTTCCTTCAGGCACACCTATAGAATTTCTGTGGAGAAGACAAGGAGTTGACCAGGAGACATGAAAGGATTGGACCAAAGCAGTACCGCTATTTCCAAGTTTATTTAGGAAATACTTTAGCAGGGAATGAAGGCTGATGAAACGTCAAGGAGGATACGGAGAGAAAAGAAGCAGCTTGAGCAGATTTAAGAGCATTAACGACTAAAAGCAGTGCAGTCTCAGTAGAGTGACCACTGCAAAATCCAAACTGAAATAGATCTAGTAGATTATTGTCAGAGAGAAGTGGAAATGCATTGCATTGGACCCTGGCTACCCACACTCCCAACAAGGATTAAGAAAAGACAGAACTGTGTGTAACAAGTAACTCTTACCCCACCAAAAATACTTATGTAGGTCACCATAATTTGTGTGTAGATAAAAAAACAATTACGCAGATGAGTGTCTCTGTGAGTATCCCTGTGAGAGGCTCTCTACTCACCTGTAACAGTATTCTGAACTACTCTTCCAGTTTTGCCTTCAAGCACTTTCTAAGATCTTCAGGCTTCAAGTGCCACTGCCTTCCACTGTTTCTCCAACTTGTCAATCTTTTTTACACTATCAGCTTGCCCAGTTTACCACACTGCCACCTTAATTAGCTCCACTTGTCTCTTGCACATGACAGTTTTGCAACTTAAAGAAATTAGAAAGTCACTTTATAATAATTTACCATAATGCAATGGAAACTGAAAATATGGCAAAAATCCATGCTTGTTTTGCACTGATTCAATATAATCTAATCTCTGTGTTGGATTTGTGTGGGTACCTGAACAGAGACATCATGGGTCAGAATGTGCATCCAAGTAGGTAACCTATCTATACAATGAACTACTTAGAAAATAAAACAGAAATGTACAGTTCTATAAATGTTAAATAACTTACAGTATATTGACATTACTATGTAAAAAACACTAGGATGATGATTTCAAAGGCCCCTGGAGCACAAAGCCCAGCTAAATAAACACATCCTTCTGTTAGATAAACATTAATTATTAATTCATACTTTCAAGTTAATATTCAGAAAAATTAAAATACAAATGATAGAGAAATACCCAGAGGGAAAAAAGTCTTATTTTTAAGCAAAATAAATAAACACCCTTACTGTTGAAACTAGTAAATGATAATTTTATAAACTAAACTGAAAAGCTGCTAATAACTATAACATTTCTCTGGGGTGGAAGGGAATTTGTTTTAGAAAACCTAATTACTGTATGTACATCATAAGTGTGAAGTGTAAAAATAATTCATAGGAATACTTTAAGAACTGAATGAGTGACATATACATTTTCACTTCTAATTCACAGGAAAGTAATTGCTTTAACATTTTTAAACAGTCCTTTATATGGCATTTTTCCAAAATGAAGATCATCTCAAGCTTAACAAGTGCAGATTTATAGTAAAATTGTTTGAAGGTATATGCTCAGACCACTGGGAAAAAAATAATGTGGCAGTCAAGCCAATGTAAAAAGAAAATTAAAAAATTTTAATTTTAACTTTGGGGGAAAAAAAGACAAAAAATAAAAAGGCAGCATATTCATACTTATCTTCAATTTTACTTTTCCTTTGCCTTAATGTGTTCAAATTCAAAAGTCCTTTTGCATCAGTCTCTTTTTATCTTTATGAGCACAAACATCTGTTAATATGTGGAGTTGCTGCCGTGTCGGTGCCTAAACCAGAGCTAACCTGCCCTTTTTCAAGTGCATTTCTTTTATGCAGGCATCTTGGATCATGTGATCAGAAAAGGTAGTGCTGACCTTGACAGGAGTGGCTTCTTTTACCTTCTTGGATGAGGCTTATTTTGCAGGTATCTGATCCTTGACTGAGATATCTGGAGCCTCATACAATATTCTTAAGGTTTCCTTTGCGCTTCTGTGTTGGACCTCACTGGACATCATTGTTTCTAGATATATATTCTTTTTTGTGTCAAAAATATTATACTGTATATTATAGTTGGTATTTCATGGGCGGCACAGTGGCGCAGTGGTTAGCGCTGCTGCCTCGCAGTTAGGAGACCCGGCTTCGCTTCCCGGGTCCTCCCTGCGTGGAGTTTGTATGTTCTCCCCATGTCTGCGTGGGTTTCCTCCGGGTGCTCCGGTTTCCTTCCACAGCCCAAAGACATGCAGGTGAGGTGCATTTGCGATTCTAAATTGTCCCTAGTGTGTTCTTGGTGTGTGTGTGTGCCCTGCGGTGTGCTGTCGCCCTGCCCGGGGTTTGTTTCCTGCCTTGCGCCCTATGTTAGCAGGGATTGGCTCCAGCAGACCCCCGTGACCCTGTAGTTAGGATATAGCGGGTTGGATAATGGATGAATGGTATTTCATAATTTATTCCTGGGCTATATACATTTTCTGTGAAACTTGATCATTTTTTACTATGGTTTTGAATCACAGAGAATTCCAAATAACCTTTGTTTTTTATTTATACAGCTGTTTGATGTACAACTTGTTATTTCTATCTTCATGTTTTAAAAAATTCAATAACTCAATCTTGTTTTTTGTCGGTGCCAGCATTTTGTGAAAACATTGCTGTGTTAAAACACGTCATCATCAACACATGTCTTTCCTTGACCAAGTTTGTAGATTTTCCATAAAATTCCTCTCCTTCTTTTCTTAACGGGGGATAGAAAGAAATGTCAAAATCAGCTATACAACTGTTATCTGTAACTTCTTACCTTGTCTCAGTGTCCATACTGCACCCCACATATTCAACTCTAGACACCTCTAATGGCAGGCTGCTTTCTGACTGGGACTGTCTTTACTTCCAATCCCTTGCTACAGCCCAGTTTTACCACCAATTGAGGGCCTTACAAGATGGTCCTCTCGTACACTTAAGGGACTGCAGCTAAACAAGCAATAGATAACCTAGCTTCTCTGCTACACTAACAACAATCAAACAAAGAGAAACTGGATTTTAAGCTTTCATTTCAAGTTTATTTGCATTAAAGCCAACTGCAGCAAATATGCTGATAGATAGATAGATAGATAGATAGATAGATAGATAGATAGATAGATAGATAGATAGATAGATAGATAGATAGATAGATAGATAGATAGATAGATAGATACTTTATTAATCCCAAGGGGAAATTCACATAATCCAGCAGCAGTATACTGATACAAAAAACAATATTAAATTAAATAGTAATAAAAATGCATGTAAAAGCAGACAATAACTTTAAATAATGTTAGCATTTACTCCTCCGGATGGAATTGAAGAGCCGCATAGTGTGGGGGAGGAACGATCTCCTCAGTCTGTCACTGAAGCTACTCATCTTCCTGGAAATGACACTGTTCAGTGGATGCAGTGGATTCTTTATGATTGACAGGAGTTTGCTTAATGCCCGTCGCTCTGCCACAGATGTTAAACTGTCCAACTTTACTTCTACAATAATACTGTTAGCAAAACAAAGAATTATACAACCTGGATGGGGTCATTCAGTCCATGATGACAATTCCCTTCTTTACTTTACAATGCAAGTTATATTTCCTTAATGCAAAATTGAAAAGAAAAAGATTTATTTCCAGAAAGAGTGAGCTCCTTGGAGATTGCCCAGCAGCTAACCAACAGCATATGGTAAGCTAAATGAGTGTCCATGTTTTTTCCCCAAACAGCAACTGCGCCTAACACTTTACAAAAATGTGACAAAAGCAAAAACAGAACTGAGAGATTTTTTTGCAACAGACTTACTTGTTTTTATCTTCATTAGCAAAACAAACCATGACACTTTTAGTTTCTCAAACCACATAAATGTTACTAAGTCATCATCACAAGCTCAAGGTTATTTTCACATAGGAATCAAAAGCTACACTTTCTAATTAAGCAGACTACTATGATTCCAACTTTGCTATTAAGATGTGTCAGAATACACTGCACTCTTAATCAGTTTGACAAGACTTTCAGGCTTAATCCTATCACCTCAGATGTGCCAGCTGAAAAGGTTAAGGTAGCTCCTATACACACATCTTAATGCGTCAACATTTAAATCACATTCATTTACTTTACTATTAGCATTTACATTTAGAATGTGCTGTCAGTTGTAACACCCATTCTAAATTCAAACACCGTAAAATGAAAAAAAAGAGCACTCCAGAATGAAGAAATAACAGTAACTAAAATTTTTGATGCCCATAGGTTTCAAAATCTTTAAAGAAGTTAAATGTAAGGAGAAAAGAAGAAAAAAGTACAATAGAGTGCCCCGCATTTACCATGCATGCACCACTATTGGCTGAACATCACAGCAAAGAAAAGAAGACACCCAGGCTATCACAATACAATTCCATAAAGGGCATCATTGTAGGCTGGTTCATTCTTATTATTGTTGCTCTTTAGTAAAAGCTGGCAGAAAAATCGCATTTAGCTTCAGAATTGGATTTTTAATATGTATATAGCTCCTTAACCTCATTAAATAGCTAGTTACCAACTGGCCCTTGGTTAATTACATTGTTAACCCTGTGAACTCATTAAGCTTTGTATTACAACAAATAATAAAAACACTAAAACAGTTCATTTAACATTTTCATCAGTTGCTAAATAATCCATAAGGCAGACATGCAGCATTTCTAAAATATTCACAACCACAAATTAAGCCTTAAAATATTTAAAACTACTTCACAGTACAATTTAAAAAACAGCAAGAAAAAAATATAAATACAAGATGAATAGCAGGTAAATAATTCCAAGAATGTTCTTCAAAAAAGATGACTTACTGTCAATACTGTACAGTAACAAAACAACAGAAACAACAACAGTGACCAATAGTGAATAAAACCGCAGAAAACAAAAGCAAATATCATCAGGACAGAAAATTCAGAAAACAAGACATACGTGTTGTGGTTAGCTCAAGTGTCCAAAGAGAATCTGCTGGACTGCAACCTTGACAAAGTCCACCAGGATTTTTAGCTCCAGCCTCCATAAATTGCCTGCTGGTGTAAATGGAAGGGTATTAACAACACCAGGATATATGCATTCATCTGAGAAGCAGTAATGAGTTGTGATGCTCCAATAATCGTCTGTCAATCTGCATCAGCAGATTTTCACTACAAAAAAACTCAATCGATGATTTGGTAATTTGTCTGAAAACAAAAAACAATTTCTTCAACATCTCCTTTTTTAGCTTTAGAGTAGTTCTTAATGCTCCTTTATGCAAGTTATTATGGTGGTAGCAGCATGTCTTTGTTGGCTGTGAATGTCCTCTTAACAGAAAGCAACAAGGCAGACTTTACCAGAGACAGAGAAGGTTGGAATATTAGCCTTTACATTAAAGAAAGTGGAGTAATAAATTGAGAAAAAGGAATCAGAGTACCATATATACTCACGTATAAGTCGGTCGATCATAAAATCAGACCCCGACTTATATGCCTGTTCAAATTACATCTTCTTGCCTCTTCCAATCTTGCATCAGTTTCTTAGACACATAGAATTTTGTTGCAGTAGGTCAGTTACCAATTTCTTTTGCTACTTCAACAACGTTTAATTTAAAACCATCTTCATATTTTCTTCTGGTCAAATGCTCCATCGTAGATAAGGGATGCTCTTACGATAAAGGTGTATGAGAGTGTGAGATACAAAAAGCCCAAAATAGGTGCAAACGTCGCTTCGGAATAGTTCGGGTATTATCATGTGATAACGTAGGCAAAATAGAGAGTGAGAGAGAGTAGTTAGAAGAGCATGCACTAATACAGCGCATTGCCGCACCCACGTAGATAAAAAAGGCAGTGTGCTCCGTGTTTACTCTCTCAGATGAGCATTAGCATATCAAAATCTCTTTCACTAAAACAGTGTGAGTTTTCCGCATTCAACTTATACGACCAACATTATACAATACAAGAAATTATACAATTAAATCAAGTCCTGATTTATCCGCGGGAGAACTTATCCACAAGTATATACAGCAGTCATCCTGTGCAATTAGACAAACAGCAGGAAAAGATACTTTAATGAATTCAGACCTTTGTATTTTGTATTTTGATTAAAACAGACACTATATGAGTTTGGACAGTTGAAAAGCTTGTGTTAAGTAAAGCAGCTCACATGTTCAATCAGAAAAAGGAAAGACAATGAAGAATTTAAAATTGCTGTTTAGTAAACAATAGGCTTGCTAGTGTAACACCAAAATATGTCTATTTTACTTGTAAACTTGTTAATGATGTTAGCCTTCCTTTTGATAAACATCTTATGACCATTTGATAAATAGGCAAAAGTAAAAGTCACCTGTGGCTAAACAGTGTTATTTATGCTGTCAGTCAGGAATTCACAAAGGCAGAAAAAAAATGGAAGAAAGATAAGCTTCTTGTGTCCTACCAGATTTTAAGAAAATGTCTGGCTAACTACAAGGCCTCTGTCAAAGTGCCAAGAGAAAATATTTTGACAACATTATTGCAAAAAATTCACACAGCCCCAAAGTTCGGTTTAACACAATTAATAGAGTTATGCACCCCACAAACCACAGCCATCCCTGAGGCTACCACAGAAGCATGTGAAGATTTCAGAAGATAATAACAATATTAGAGCACAGATTTCACTTTTGCCCCATAATCCTTTTGATTCACCTATATGTTCTGTTTTCCATAATTAGTTTGAACCTGCGTCAATGTCTTACTTAACTGACTTAATAATGCATATGTGGCCTACCACGTGCACCCCAGATGTGATCCCCACAAAACTTCTTAGAAATGTGTTTCAGGTAGTTGGCCCTAGCATTGTTTCAATAATAAACAGCATTTTAACAAATGGTTTTGTTACATCAAGTTTTAAAGAAGCTGTTGTTCAGCCTCTTTTAAAAAAAGCCTTGTTTGGCCCATCAGTTCATCACAATTTTAGACCCATCTCTAAGCTCCCATTTCTATCTAAGATCTTGGAGAAAGTGTTACTTTTAACATTGTTTTTGTTTTTAAGTATACATAACATTCTGAACAAATTCCAGTCGGGTTTTACAGCACTCCATAGTACAGAGTTTTGAGGGTTTCTAATGATCTACTTTTAGCTGCTAACTCTGGAAAGTGTGCCATCTTAATTCTTTTGGCGGTCAGTGCAGCGTTTAACATTGTCAATCACACTGTTTTGTTGGACCAGCTGCAAGCTACTCCAAAGTGTGAATTAAGTACTTGAACAATTCACTTGTGTTTGCACATGAATGTAAGGTCAGTCAAGCACCTCAATCAACCTCGTAGTGGCACGTGCACCTCTGAAGCCTGCATGCTCCAGGTCATTCATTTATTTATTTAAAAATTCACTGTGCCACAGAGCTCACCCATCACAGTATCCCAATTCATAAAAATAAGTAGGGAAGATTCATCATGGTGCAAGAGGACCTCAGCAAATGCAGAATGCATGTCTAATCTTTTTCTTGTCATCTCTTGTCAGCTGGGTGTCTAGATGAAGAGCATATACTACTGCTGGTAATTCCCGGCATCCTAAGTACACATCAGAGCTACACAGTTTCAGGAAGTATAGCTGGTGAAAGAGAAAAGTGACACACTTCAGCAAGAACAGCACATCTTGGATGAGAGATCAATCATCAGGTAGTGATGGTGGTATCATACCTTTTTCAACTGTGATGTGCTGTATTATTATCAAAAAACATAGGATGTTTAGGTATAAGGTTGACATAATATTCATTCCTGTTTTGGGATTTAAATCAGGATCACTTTTATTCACCAGTACTTAATGTACAGGAATTTAACTTCGTAAATTTAGAGCTGCGTTGAGTTGAGAGATGTTCTGAGGAAAGTGAAGCTTTACAAACTCCAGGAATTGATCTAATTAAGGGAAGGATCCTTAAAGATTGTAGAGGAGAGCTCTCAGGAATCTTGTATCATTCATGATACCATCATCTATATGCTACACCGATCCCTCTCCCACCTGGACAGAGGCAGTGGTGCTGTAAGAATTATGTTTTTGGACTTCTCTAGCGCCTTCAACACCATCGAACCTCTGCTCCTTAGAGACAAGCTGACTGAGATGGGAGTAGACTCACACCTGGTGGCATGGATCGTGGACTATCTTACAAACAGACCTCAATATGTGCGTCTTGGGAACTGCAGGTCTGACATTGTGTTCAGCAATACAGGGCGCCGCAGGGGACTGTACTTTCTCCGGTCCTGTTCAATCTATATACATCAGACTTCCAATATGACTCGGAGTCCTGCCACGTGCAAAAGGTCGCTGATGACACTGCTATTGTGGGCTGCATCAGGAGTGGGCAGGAGGAAGAGTACAGAAAGTTAATCAAAGACTTTGTTAAATGGTGCAACTCAAACCACTTACACCTTAACACCAACAAGACCAAGGAGCTGGTGGTGGATTTTAGGAGGCCTAGGCCCCTCATGGACCCTGTGATCATCAGAGGTGACTGTGTGCAGAGGGTGCAGACCTTTAAATATCTGGGAGTGCAGCTGGATGACAAATTGGACTGGACTGCCAATACTGATGCTCTATGTAAGAAAGGTCAAAGCAGACTATACTTTCTGAGAAGGTTGGCATCCTTCAACATCTGCAGTAAGATGCTGCAGATGTTCTACCAGACGGTTGTGGCGAGTGCCCTCTTCTACGCGGTGGTGTGCTGGGGTGGCAGCATAAAGATGAAAGACGCCTCACGCCTGGACAAACTTGTTAAGAAGGCAGGCTCTATTGTAGGATTAAAGTTGGACAGTTTAACATCTGTGGCAGAGAGACGGGCATTAAGCAAACTCCTGTCAATCATGAATAATCCACTGCATCCACTGAACTGTGTCATCTCCAGACAGAGGAGTAGCTTCAGTGACAGACTTTTGTCACTGTCCTGCTTCACTGACAGACTGAGGAGATCGTTCCTCCCCCACACTATGCGACTCTTCAATTCCACCCTGGGGAGTAAATGCTAACATTAATTTTATTTTAATTTTTTTCATTTTTATTACTATTTAATTTAATATTGTTTCTTTGTATCAGTATACTGCTGCTGGATTATGTGAATTTCCCCTTGGGATTAATAAAGTATCTATCTATCTATCTATCTATCTATCTATCTATCTATCTATCTATCTATCTATCTATCTATCAGCTTTTCAATCATTTTGTTAAACAGCATGGTGTGCTGAAACTTTGGAAGAGCTCTGAAATGCAGCTAATACCAAAAATGATATTGAACAATAGCTTAACCTTTAGTGAAACTACACTACATATTTAGAAAAATGTTAGCACAACAGCCATTTATTAAGAAGGCTGAGGAAAATGAATATTTCAGTCAGAATCCTACGGAACTAATATGCATGTCATGTTGAGAGTAAACTTAGGAAAATAATCCAACTCGGGGTCTGTGGACAATTGCAATGAGGGCTTCCAGAACTGTATATTAAAACAGCAAAAAGAAAAGTGGGTAAGATTGTAAAGAAGAAGACACTGTCTAAATAACTGTTTCCAAATTTTAGCTTCTAGGAGATGATACTTGCTGCCAAAATCAAAAAAAGTATAAGTAAAAATAGTTTTATACCAATGTTAATAAAACTTTAAATAGTTCAGATTTATATTTGTTGAAATAAGCAACTATGCTAGAATTCAGTTTTTTATGTATTTAAAAATGTCATTAATTGCATTTTTTGCAGCCTTGTTTGTAGCAATGTGTTCTTATATGTTGCTGGCTGAAACAAAGCAAATTTCCATTTGTGGACAATAAACATAAATTAAACTTAACTATCACACTTTCACTTAGCAGGTGATTCCCCCAGATTGGCAACTGGGTGGCCTCCACATATTTGCTATTTTGGTAACTGTTCTGCTTAAATAGATTTGTAAAGTTTAAAGGTCAAATGTAATATACAGATAGGGTGCACCTTATTCTTGATGTCATGTTAGAGAAAGGTGTTTTAAATGTAAAGAAACACACAAGAGCAGCTATGGGTTCTGTCCCAAAAAGAAGGATTAGTGTGAAATCTGGTTAATGTAAATCAGGATTCTCGAAAATCAGACTAATTCAGTTCTAGAAAACCTGGATTTAGCCATTTTAAGCCAGAATTACGTGATCTATGACAATCAAAGAGGCAGATGATTTACTAATCCTGCTTTCTGTAAATTATTCAGTCTTTGCCTGTTCCAGAAATAAAGATATGGCAAAGTCCAGATCAGTTAATGGAGCAAACAATGCCCCGAAACCAACCTGCAGGTTTGGCATGAAGGATTAACACAGGGGTGGGCAGATTCAGTCCTGGAGGGCTGCAGGTTTTTGTTCCAACCCAATTGCTTAATAAGAAGCACTTATTGCTCAAGTAACACTTCTGCTTCACTTTAGTTGTCTCGCTCGTTTTTGAACACTTATTGCTTATTTAGTCTTAAACAGCTGTAGTCTTGGTTTTTAATTGCTCTTTATTAGCAATACGATGCAAATAACAAAAGAAACCAGCATTTCTCCATTCAGCTTGTTTCCATTTACACCTGTGTGTATTTACCATGCACCATTGGGTTTAATTAAATACTTGGAAGGAAAGTGAAGAGAAAAAAGTAAAGCACTGAGAATAACTCGTCTGTTTTAGACTTCAAATCATTTGGATGATATCCTGAGGAAGGAAAAAAATCTAGGATATGAGAATGACTTGACATAGCAGAGTTAAAGCACTAGCAAGCCATGAAATTAAATAATTGACAAGGATTGGTTTTAAATTAAGCAACTGAGTTGGAACAAAACCTGCAACCACTGCGGCCCTCCAGGACCTACTTTGCCCACCCATGGATTAACATTTTGAGATCGAAATAATTATGGAGCAGAGTACCTAATCATAAAATCAAAAGTCGTAAATATCTTTTCAGAAATTTTGATCCTAGCTGCACTGTTTAAGAAACAGATAAAGATGACACAATGATGTGACCATTTCTGAATAAACAACCAAAAGAGAAGCAAAACTCCTGCAATTTCTGCCCATAGAGAAGTAATCAGTTTCCTTTCAGGCATTGTAGCATACTCAAAGATGTGTTGGTGCAGTGAACAGGGCTCTGAATTTTCTTTTTAATTTCCAAGGATTTCAAATATGACATGTTCAGTGTAACACACTGATGCAAGTCATGGACATTTTTTTTGCAAACAGCAGCATTTTTCATTACATTGGAGATGCTACACATATCGTCAAAGCGTGATTACAAACATGTGCCTAATCTGCTTGCATACGTACACACACACAAATACACTTAAAAGGGCTGTTTTCCGAAGACAGAAATAAATAATCATCATCAAAGATGAATTCTATAGAGTTGCAGGAAGGCCAATTAAATTTAAACAGCAGAGCATTAATAACTGATATTAGACTTGCTGGTGGAACAAACTGCCCAACTTTATCCATTCTGTGGAGTTCCTAGCCTTTTAAAGGCTCTCCACTTCAGTCGATAAAATGAGATGCCAAACACATAATTACAAATATACAAATGTTGAGGCCAAATATCCAAGGTTTCGCTTTTGAACAGGGTAGCCATACATTGATTATGTACTGTGAGTTTTGTGTTGTGAATTTCTAAAGAAATTGTATATGTATATTTCTTTTGGAATGTAATTACCACACAACTTATGTATAAATGCAGGTACAATAACGTACAACATTTCTCAATATAATGACTAGAACAAGTTTGCGTCTGCTGAACACTTAATGTCATAGGTCTTAGACTATCTTTAATATCTATATATATAATTCACTAAGGCAAGACACCCATAAAAAGCACGCCGGAAGGGGCGTGGATTCACTAAGCCGCCGACAAGTAAGACACCTATGGCGCACGCAGGAGAGGAGCCACGCCCACCAACTCCAAGACCAATGGATACGATGACAACTCACAGAGCCATGCCCACCAACTTGGACATGACGACACAGAAAAAACAGCGTCATTTATATTCGTCTGTCATAGAGGCCACATGCACCTCCGAGCCACGTTTACTGTTCATAGAGGCATGTTTCTCGCGGAGGTGAATCGCCATATGCAGTGTGTAAAACGGTTTGCGAAGGGTATCCCATGGGATCCTTAAAACAATCCTTTACAACTGAGGTTAAAACACAATGAAGTAAGCAGTCTTTAAAAACCAAGTTTTCAGTTACAACACACGACCGCGTGCACCATAGCAAACTGTTTTACATGCTAAATACAGCAATTCGCATCCGCGACAAACATGTGTCTCCTTCACTCATGGACAATCTCTCCAGAGATTTCTCTCTCTCCAGAGTTCCATCTTTTCATTCACTTTCTGTTGTATTCTCAAACCCTCCCTTTTTAGACAACTGTGTCTTTCCAGAAGTGTTCAACCATCAATAAATAATTATGCGGCATTTGTTATGCCGCGGTTTCACTATTGTGTTGTATTTTGCTCTCTCCAGAGTTCCATCTTTTCATTCACTTACTGTTGTATTCTCACACCAACCCGTTTTAGACAACCATGTCTTTCCAGAAGTGTTTAGAATTCAATACATGATTATGCATGAGATTGAGCGTGTGTCTACCCGGCACAGAGAGGCGTGGGTAAGCCGTTGAACCCCATTCGGGCTGCAAACCGTGGAATTCCCACTAAGTACGACTCATACGCTCTCACTGATTACGTCCCTACCCTTTGTACACACCCCCCTCCAACCTCGCTACTACCGTGGTCGGGTGTCTTGGTGGGTTATATATAGAAAAGCAGCCAAAACCGCACAGAGCAATGAAAAGTCTACGTGAGTCACAGGTGCATCTGGACTGTGCAAAGACGACAACGACTCAAGTGACGAGTTGGAGGTGGGCACATGAGCAGACAGTGCATAATGAACGAGAAATCAGCAGACTAGCATGACGGAGGGAGCGGAATTGACGTCCTTCTCCTCTCCTCCCATTACACGCTCTGCACCTGAGCGCCGTCCAGCCCCATCCCTCCATCTGGAAGGAGAAGGCGCGATGGCGGTCCGCCAGTTTTCAGTCACGGACGATTGTGTGTTGCTTCATTCCATGCATTGTTACAATGTTGCTTTTCTTGCTGATTTATTACATTACCGATTTTTCAAATGTTAATTTTCTCCCTGTGCTTAAAAATCATTAAAAAACGGCCTGATTATGCAGCGTATGGTATGCCGCGGGTTGGCTAGACATTAATATTACAAAAATGCCATACAATGCTCACTTGAGGGTATATAATGTTTCAAGTAAAGTATTATAGCCAGGGGTGCATTTTGCACAAGGAAAAATTTACTACACAACGTTAATAAGGATTTCACTGATTAAATGTTTTATTCATTCTTTCTTTCAATTGTATTCCTTCATGCCATCTGCCTTTCCTTGGTAGCTGTTGCTGTTGTGTTCCTCCTGTTATGAGGATACATTGATTATCTTCATGCACTGCCACAAACACCTCTTGCTCTTCTGGTAAGAATTATGTTCCCCCTGTTTCTTAGACTTGTAGTATGTGGTTGACAAAAAGTTGGTAAAATTTAATGTGAACACACTAGTGAGAAAATCACACTATAGCAAGCCAGAATTTGTTCTGAGATCTGGGAGTATCTAATCAGTTTTTTCTGGAACCGAGACCAGGTCAGGCATAACAAAGTCAGCCCCAGTGCTCTGATGGTGTGAAGAAATCCAGTAGGCAAACAAACACAAACAAAAAAGCCCAAAACTGCAACAAGACTAGTTTTGGATGTGCATTGATGTTTTCTTTTTTAGATAAGTACAAGTGATGTAAAAAATTAAAAAATGGTAACCACAGGTACAATATAATCTGACTTGAGATACTTAACAACCTGCTAAGAAAAATGGGCATTCTGTCCAAATTCCCCACATCTGGACTAAAAAGAAAAGGCCCTGCACAGTGTAAATGTGATAGATTTTGACACCAATCTCATAAGGTTTTTTTTTTTCGGGTGTACAAAAATCAATTACTTCCAGTCATGCAAAAAATAAATAAATATATGATGCTATCTAAAAATGATTTTCAGTATAATCCCTAGTCACCCTTATCCCTATAGGCCACTGCTGCCATCACAACTTTCAGAAATACATTTACTATATAATGAAAATGAAAATTCATCCTACCACTTTTTGTCATTGATGTTTTTTTTTTAATAAAATACAAAATTCTGCCCACAGTGGGCTTTTTCAGTCATTGATGGCTTAATCAGATACTGTACTTTCATAGCCTTAGCAGAATTTCAAGTAGGAGCTATTTCATGTGCTTTTTGTCCCCTGTGTAATAGAAACAGAAGGGGGGGTGGGGGCAAAAATTCTTCAAATGCACAGATGTCTGATTTGTACTTTTCCATATTCATGTTATGCCCTGAAGACTTTGGTTTAGAGTGGGAGAATTTCCTTTTACAAGTGTGTTTTTGCAATAAAAATATTACAGAATTTTCAGAATTATATGATAATGTAACAAGAGTGCACATCTTTAACCCACAAATATCAGTTAATAGGCTGACTACTGAAATGTATACAAATTTTATAAATGTGTTTTTTTCCCTGACTATTCTTACACTTGTCAGATTACAGCTGGTAAAAATAGAAATGTTAAGTAGGTACAAAAACAAGTGTTAAGTTCATGGCACAATGTTACTGCAAAGTTCCCAAGAAAAAGAGGAAAAAGTAGAAAAGTACTAAAGGTAAAGAGAAGTTGGAGCTCTCTGTTATGTGTATTTTGGCAGTCTCAAAATTTTAGCCAAATCAGACAACACAAAAAAGAGTAAAAAAAAGGACTTGGGCTTGCATGGTTTAAACAGCCAAGTAATTTTATAAAATGTTTTTCAATAAAATAAAAATATACAAATAAAAAACAGATACCTTCCTTATAAAATAATCCAGTTCATTTCCAAAATTGTATATGATTCTATGCTTTTAGATCCATGCCTTATTTCTAAGCTTTTTTTCCAGGAGCAGGCAACTATCGACAACAGCTGAAGCTGAACAATATCACCATCAAGCAGTAGGGGGCACTGCAGCTAACTGTATCTCTGGTTACTTCCACAGTGTCGACCTGTCACCTGCGGAGAACAACTCTTCTGGGACTGGAATAATATAACAGGAGTACCTTGCCAAGGAGGGGACCATTTGACTCACTAAAAGTCAGGAACGCAGAGCTCAACAAGAGTTTTTTGTAGTACAATTTTTTTTACAATCTTTTGTTATATTTACTTCTTTTGAGGGTCTTGTTGAACACTGCTCTTTTCTATTTTTATTAATATTCGAATCTCTGAAGTGTACGAAAAAACTTGTAATCCTGGGCCACCTTAAATTCCTTCACACCTCTCCATTAGCGTCTTTTGTTTTGTAAATGTGTTAATCAGCACAAGCAGCCTGCTATCCCAACCCGCACCCCCCCATACCTCTCCAACCCCGACGGACCTGAAGTCAGTTGTAAAATTCTCAGAGCTCAAGTGTGTTTACTGGGTGTGAGATGCCTGGAGTTGTATAGGGTAAATAATATATTGTTATTTGGAATACATACATTTCATGTCTGTTCTGTGTCCATGTAACTATAAGATGAAAAGAAATACAAGGCAAGAAATCCTGAACGCATTACTAATACAGAAACATTTTCGGTGTTGTACTAATAATGACGTGAAGTGTATAATGTGTGAAGACTTTAGTCTAAATATCATTTAAATATGCGCGCTTTTATTCAAGAATATAACCAAAAAAAAATAAATCATTCAATTTACATGTTGCTGTCAATGAGTTAAAAACCCAAGCTCAAATGTCAATTGACAAAAAGTTGATATGTATTCTTGAATGGTGCAGAGGTAAGAGCTGCTGCCTTATAACAGAAAGGATCCATGTTTGAGTCTGGGCGCTACGCATTTTGAGTAGTGAGCTTCTATTATTATTACTATAATATAATAAAAACATAAATTTGGTTTGAGTCTGTAACATCTGGTGTAAATTTTGGCTACATGTAAAAGTTAATACTTTTTTCATTATTAAATTTTAATCTCTCAGTGACATTCTGTGGTACAACGAACTTGCCTCTCCCTCTCTGAGTTGATGCCGTTTATCTCCATTCGTTTCACAAGAGCAATGATAACCACAGTTGGTACTGTGGCTGATACCTGCTCAGAACTATTTGTTGTACTGGCAATCAAACATACAATGCCCCGTGACCGCTATCAGACTGAACAAACTCAGAACCATAACAATAGACAGCTTCTTCACAGAGCTTTTGCTGGCTAATAGACTGCTGCACCACAACACATGCTTGGCACCATAAGTACAACGAGACTTCCACCTGCAGCTAAAGTTACGCGAGCAACTCTCCACATAAGTGTTTAGATCTGTCACTGCGATGCTGACGGTATATGCACCCAAAAAGAAGAAGTTTGTCTGCATTTTCAGTACCATGCACCATAACGCAGAGTACAGGCAAGATGGAAAAAAAAAAACCATCTTCAAATAGCGTTTTCAAATAGTGACGTTTTCATGTATGATGTGTGTGTGCATGCACGAGAGAGGCAGGGACAGATTTAATCTCATTCAAGTGGTTACTGGAAAATAAAAATAAACACTTTCGCAAAGCTATAACAAAACAACAACAACAAAACTTTACACCGGCTGTTGTAGACTGAAATAAAAGGCTTCTTTTAATGGGTGCATACACCGTCCTCATGGCACTACCAGATCTTAACACTAGTGTGGCGAATTGCTCGCATACTAAAGTGACTTTAGCTGCAGATGGAAGTCCTATTTTACTTATGGTGCCAAGAACAGTTGTGTCTATTAGCCAGCAAAAGTGATGTGAAAAAGCTTTCTGTTGATACAGTTCTGAGTTTGTCCAGTCTGATAGCGGTCACGGGACATTGTATTTTTGATTGCTTGGGCAACAAATAGTTCTGGGCAGGTATCAGCCACAGCACCAACTGTGGTTATCATTGCTCTTATGAAAAGAATGGAGATAAACGGCATCAACTCAGAGAGGAAGTGGCAAGTTCATTGTACCACGGGAATGTCACTGAGAGATTATAATCGAATAATGAAAAAAGCATTAACTTTTATATGCTGCCAAAATCTACACCAGGTGTTACAGACTCAAATCAAATATATGTTTTTATAATAATAATAGCAGCTCACTACTCAAAATGCGGAGTGCCCGGACTTGACCACGGATTTTTTTGGTTATGAGGCAGCAGTTCTTACCTCTGCACCATCTAAGAATACATATCAACTTTCTGTCGAGCTTGGGTTTGTAACTTATTGACAGCAACATGTAAGTTGAAAGATTTTTTTTTTTATTTGGTTATTTTCATGAATAAAAGCGCAAGTGTTTATTTGATATTTAGACTAAAGTCTTCACACATTATACACTTCATGTCATTATTAGTATAACATGAAAAAAGTTTCTTCTTTAGGTGTGTGTTCAGCATTTCTTGCCTCACATTTCTTTTCATCCTACAGTTACATGGATCATTGTAGACACAGAACAGACATTAAATGCATGTGTTCCAAATAATGATATATTATTTACCCTATACAACTCCAGGTACCTCACACCTGATAAACAAGACTTGATCTGGGAGAACTTTTTGTTGAGTTGCAGCAGTGATATGATAGCAGACAGCTTGCTGCTTGTGCTGATTGACACATTTACAAAACAAAAGATGCTGATGGAGAGATGCTAAGGAATCGTAAGGATTATGAGTTTTTTGATGGGCTTCAGGAATTCTAGTGTTAATCAGGTCACTCTTACTCTGAACAATAACCATGCAACTCGGTTAAATTTTTCTTCTCCTTGTACGAAATGACATTTCGACTGTGCAAGTTGTTATAGTACAATGTTAGAAAAGTAAGCATGGCTTGTCAAATAACAGTAGAAAATTCAGGGAATTTCAGTCCACAAGTCCATCCTTTTTGATTACTATTGGCAGTATTTTCATTGACCGCATGTCCAACCATGACAATTCCTTAGCATTTAGGTTATCAGTTTTATACATCTCCTTGATTTGTGTAATGTGCCTTGTGAATTCCTCAAGTGTTACGGACACAGACAGAAACTAAAACTTTGCTTGGTCAATTTGGTCTAAGAAAGGATAATTCAAAGTCCATTAGCTTTCTCTAAAGCGCTCATCTGTTTTTTCTCTGTGATCATGGAAGACAGCTAAAGTTCTTGTAAATGACCACACAACAAGAATGTCAAGCTCAAAAGCTGGGATAACTTATGTCACAGGTTCATTAACTGCTGAGCAGTTTGAAAATTATCATAAAACAAACAAGAAAACTTCCTTTACTTAAAGTACATGGCAACTAATATGCATCCTTCCGTGTTTTGCCTGCTGCTGTGGTTGCCAAAAGACTTAACTGTTAAACTAGAATCCTGAAGTTTGTAGAAAAAAAAAATCTTGTGCTTTTGCATTTTTCATTCAAGCATGTTTCACTTAATAGTGATATGTGTGGAATTAAATCTCTTCTGTTTTCACTGTTATAGAAATAATTGTATGATGGCTTTAATTGTTACAGATGCATATCTTGTACAGGTACCACATTCTAATCATTTGCAACAAGGTTAAGCTTATGTGCAGTACAATGGACAGATAAAGCTTTTGGATAAATACAGTAATCCCTCCTCCTGGAACACAACCCCCGCGATAGATGAAAATCTATTTTTATATATTTTAAGCCCTTATAAACTCTCCCACACTGTTAACATTATTAGAGCCCTCTAGACATGAAATAACACCCTTTAGTCAAAAGTTTAAACTGTGCTCCATGACAAGACAGAGATGACAGTTCTTTCTCACAATTAAAAGAATGCAAACATATCTTCTCTTCAAAGGAGCGCCGTCAGGAGCAGAGAATGTCAGAGAGAGAGAGCAAGATAAAAGCAAACAATCAAAAAATCAATACGTGCTTTTAAGTATGCCAAAGCGCCGCGATAAAGCGGCATTTTGTAGAGGAGCGTCTGTATCCTCTAGGCAAACAGCCTCTGTGCAAACAGCCCCTCTGCTCACACCCCCTCCGTCATGCGCTGAGAATGTCAGAGAGGGTGAGAGAGAGAGAAAAGCAAACAATCAAGCACCGCTCGGGAAGCACATTGTATATCATTGAGAAGTTTTATTTAATATGTAATACATGCTCTGATTGGGTAGCTTCTAAGCCAACCGCCAATAGCGTCCCTTGTATGAAATCAACTGGGCAAACAAACTGAGGAAGCATGTACCATCATTTAAAAGACCCATTGTCCGCAGGAAGCCGCAAAAGTCGAAGCGCGATATAGCGAGGGATTACTGTACTTATTTTGGAGTGTACATCATTTTCTTTTTTTGCCATTGCTGAGCAACCATCATATATTCGGCCATGTAGCTTTTCTAGATTTAATCTAAATTGTGTACAATGACTAATAATTCTGTTGGCTATAGCAATAGCAGCAGTCAAATGTGTAAAACCCAGAAATTCTTATTGCAGAATAGTTTCATTACTGCAAGTATCAACAAAAAAAACACCAATTTACAGCTGCTTATGTCCAGAAATATCAGCACTTTAATCAGCAATGATAGAAAATTAACTTGAACTGTTCATCATTAAAACAATTTCTTCCCTTAAAGTCTCTTCAGAAAATGTTATAATCTCATTCTCAACATTGACAAAGACGTAAATGGGCATTAGCTGGTGAAGACTCTGTGCTGTGTCATTATTTCATCCCTAGCCTCGATACAGATATACACATTGTCACACACGTGAGACTAGGAGGTAGCTGAGTGGACCAAGTTGAGGTAATTACCCACCAGGCCAGGGGTTGGTGGGGTGCACTAAACCTACCTCTGATATCCTTGCAAGCCAAATACGGGAAAACCTGCCTGATTCAACATCACTTCCAGTTCCGGCACCCAGACTAACACCACTTCAGACTCTGACGCCCAGACTGACGTCACTTCCAGTTCCGGCCAAATGACATCACTTTGGCTTTTCGGCTTATAAAGCCGCCATCTTCTCCTAACATGATCAGTTCAGTTCAGGACTCAAAACAATGCATATGAGTGCTATTTCAAAACCCTTTTGCAGCCAGTGACAATCTATGGGTGACTGCTCCTAACCTTTTTGTGTGTGTTGAGGCTGTTCATTTCAAAACATACACACTTTTCACATTTCCACTTTAAACTGTGTTTTCCTAATTTCATGCACTCCACAGAATAAAATGGTAGGCATGATTGATAATAACTTCTTCTTATTTTCATCTATTTGATTCTATATAGCATTGCTCATCTGACATACAATGCTACTTCCAGGACTGTTTATAATGTGTAGAAAGTTATATGAATACACTTGTGGTTCTCTGTGCCACACACTTGCCATATGACTGTCATGAAACTTTTTGTATTTTGTGAAAGGTGTGGCGAAGAATGCTCCTGGGCACCATGACAAACATATAATGGAAAACATGGTAATACTCACCAAGTGCTCCTTTTAGTTGTACAAAGTAACAGAGTCACAGTGCATACTTACTTAACCATGTAAAATGAAAACTGTGTGGTTCTTTTGCATTATTCTGAAAATTACATGTTTATACAGTATAATTTGTATAGATAATTTTTAATGTCATGTATGATAAAAATACAACCCAATGTCATTATTATTAACTTCTTTATTATCTATTAGCTTCTTTCCCAAAACTTCATTGAGCAGTTGCTGTTTGAACATAGCTGAAAACACAGCTTTGCATTTCATTTTTTTTTGCTTTCCTTTCTTGATCCTCCTCTGGCATTTCCAGTTTTCATTTGGTGAAAATATTTGTGCCTGTCCATTTCTTAAACTAGTTTAATTTTTATCGCAAGTCATAGAGATAAGGCTGTTTTTCATGCAAGAGCTGAGCGTCAATGAACACTCAACAAGCATGGTAGGCTATTCATTGATTGGTTGTTAAAATTAGGCAACGAGTTGTGATACTATTGGAGTGCAATAGTAAATACACTTTTATTACATTTCTTTCTTCCAAACCAGAAGGTTAGAATTAGTGAAGCAGTCTATAGCCATGGGCAAAGACATACTGCTCCTGAATGCCAACTATGTTGTGATAAAGATCTATTTGAAACTGTGCTGATTATACAGTAAGTACTTTTGTAATCCAGCATCTGAATGACTCCCTCTAAGCCAATGAGATTCAGAACTGACCTCATCAACTCAGTCGTATGATGTCATGGCACCCTAATGAACCTATCCCTTGTAATCCAAACCCAATCTATTCCTGAAACAATTTAATGCCAATTTTTAGATAACAGAAATCTGTTTTCCAATATTTTCATTTGGAAAAGTAAAAATGCATCCCAGCACTTCCAAAGACTGTTAAACAATTTTACCAAATACCACTAAGATAGTCTTAAACACCTACAACTATACAGTACACAATAAATGTCCACCAAGGATTTCTGCACAATATAAAGAATTTAAAACACTAGTTACATACTTGTTTAACACATAATAGACTCAATAGTATTGTATGCAGTACACAAATAAACACAAAGTCCAGTTTTGGAAACCAAGTACATTTTCTTATGCAATGGAATGGCCATGGACTATAATATAAATAAACAATAAAAATATATCACAAATTGATATAATGTTCAGCAAAACAAAATACGTCTATTTTAAAAGAATGGTTATTTATAGTCTAAAAAATGTAACTGTGTTTGGGTCGTGAGAGAAGGGGATGGTGGAGGGATGAAGCCTGTTCTTGACCACTCTCTTTGTAAACATGGGACAAACATAATAGTAAAAAAATCAAAGCCACAACACTTAACTGAGTCCTGTTAACAGCAGGGACACAACTGCCTGTGGCACACTCTTCACCCAAAATATGGGGTTTCATTGTGGAAAGATGTGTCACATACAGAGATTACAAACAGCAAAGAACTGGGTTACATTTAACTATTAAAAGCAACTGGGGAATGAATACATGGACTTCATCATGGGGAGTTGGAAGTGATGTTGTTGCGTGAGACTGAGGTGAGAGAAAATGATTATTCTTCTGTTGGAAGAGGAAAAAGGGCATTAGTGCTCTATTCCATCCCTCTATATCTTGATATTTCATGCTGCCCCTTAAGCACGTGACATGATCCCCTCTCAGCCCAGACCCATCAGAGAGGTTGAAGACACGAGAAAGGGCATCAGCATTAGCCTGTAGAGTACCACGACGATAAATGACCTTGAACCGATAAGGCTGCAGGTCCAAAAACCACTTTGTGACCTATGGGTTAGACTCTTTATGCACGGCAATCCACTGGAGAGCACCATGATCCATAACAAGGGTGAACTGGCAGCCCAAAAGGTAGCACTGCAGCTGGGTGACAGCCCATTTAATCACTAAGGCTTCCCATTCTACCACAACATACCTAGTTTCCCGGTCTAGCAGTTTCTGGATAAGGTACATCACGGGTTGTTCAGCACTATCAACACTCTGGCTCAACAAGGTACTAAGACCTGTGTCTGATGCGTCGGTATAGAGAATAAAGAGAGAGAAGAAATCAGGGGTTTTCAATACAGGTGCTGAAGTAAGGGCTTGTTTTAAGTTATGAAATGCAAGTTCATCTTTTTTATTCCATACCACATTGAAGGAAGCCCTCTTCTTTGTCAGGCCAGTCAAGGGTGCAGCTCTTTCTGAAAAATGAGGATCAAACTGACAGTAGTAGATCAGTAGTCCAAGAAAAGCTTGCATCTGTCACTTGGTAATCAGATACACCATCTAAAAATGGCATCAACCTTTGAACACTATGGTCTAACAGTTCCCCTGCCCACCAGATAACGCAAATATTTGGCTTTGTTCAACCCAAAGAACTGTGAGGTTTTAGCACTGTATCTATGAGATGTTGGAAGGTCGCTGGAGCCCCATGCAGTCCAAAGGGGAGTACCTTATACTGCCAGTGTCCATTAGGGGTGCTAAATGCAGTCTTTTCCTTAGCAGAGTCCATTAAGGGAGTTTGCCAGTATCCCTTTGTCATATCAAGAGTAGTTAAATATTGCACATTTCCCAGCCTCTCAAGGAGTTCATCTACTCAGAGCATCAAATATATATCAAACTTGGAGACCTGATTGAGACATCGGAAGTTGTTACAGAACCTCCAACTACCTTCCAGTTTAGAGACAAGATGATAGGGATGGACCAGGGACTGTGGCTTTCTTCAGTTGCACCCAGATCCTACAACCACCTGATCTCTCACTCCACTCCAACTTGTTTTACCTCCGGAAAACGATAGGGGTGTTCCCTGATGATTACCCCCAGGTCGGTAATGATGTCATGCTTAATCAGCGGGGTTCGAGCTGGTTGCTTGTTGACCACTTCCAGAACAGACAGGATAGCAGTTACTAGCTCCTTTCTTTGTTGTTGAGTAAAATTCGTTCCGAGATTAAGAGAAGGCTTTTGAGAAAAAAGGGAGCAGTGTTGGCTGGAAGGGAGGTCCGTCTCACTTTCCTTCCCTGGTTTCAACAAGTTAACATGATAAAATCGGTCAATCATTCAAGCTATTCAGAGAATCCCTGTTGATGTTTTTGTGTAGGACTGAGGTGAAAGAAAATGATTATTCTTCTGTTGGTCTGTTGGAAGAGGAAAAAAGGCGTTAGTGCTCCATCTCAACCCTCTTTCTCTTGCTATTTCACGCTCACTTGGACCCTTTGGCTGACCCCTAAGCGCACGCGTGTGCCAATATATATTACTGATTTTTATTTTTGAAAATAGTTAACTATTTTTTGATGTAGTTTCATATACTGTACATCATATGATACATGTGATCTGTGACATCATGATGGCTATGATATATAAAATGGCCATTCACATTGAGCAGCATCTGAACATTACATCTTTCTTTTTGGAATGGTTTAAATACTCAAAAATGCATTGCAGGATTCTTGACTTGTTTTAATGATCATTTTGTTTGATTTTGAGTTCTGGTTAGTGTTTTGGTTGTGCCAAGATATCATTAGTCTTTATTTATATCACACCTCTGCTTTTGTACTGACTGCTCTATGCCTTTATGAGACACTGTGTCATTTATGCAGCCAACAAGTAAATGGGTATTACTAGAATTACATGGGGAAATAAATATGTTAAGGTGTGATCCATTCGCTCATTAAACAGCAAAAAAGCACACACCAAATTTAGGGAAAAAGGATGTTCACCTACATTTATAATTTCCTCTCCATCAGACTGATATATAAGTTCTTTTATTTCATTTTGGGCATATCAGAATAAGGGCTTAATTGGAATATACACCCTAGACACCAGTCTCCCACATGCTGGTGCCCATAAGTAAAAAATGGTGATGCCATAGAACATGAATTGTTTTTCACAAAACACAACAAAGCAAAAGATGACTTTAACCACTACATTCCTTAACCTCCGAATGCCTGAAATAATTTTTAGGAGCCAGATAATAGTTACAAAAAATTAGACTTATAAGTCAGATCACAGCAAAGGCATGCACCATTCTATCAGAAATATTCAGTTTGTTTCTGTCCTTCAGCTTGTAGAAAATTTTCTTTTTTTAAATTTGAGATGTACAATATCAGTTAGATACACAGCATTAATAAAAATGTATCTTGATTCAATTATATGTTGGAGCCTTATGCAAATATACAGTGCCTGCATACTGGAAACTGACTGCTTAGAAACATTAGGCACTTCATTAAACCCAGTTCTAGATCCTGTTATAGGACACAAAGACTAGTTTTTTTTTCTTTCAGCCACAGAAAGATTCATTTTTAGCTTGTCAACTGAATTTCACACATATTTTAACCAATTTTTATAAACTTCAATACACAGCTTTACCTTCTAAATATTTTTCATTCTCTTGTTGAAAGCAATCTGGATTGAGAGAAGAGCACATTGCTCACTACTTGATACTAAATGGCACCCAGCGTGGGGCTTGATGGTCTAAAACTGGTGGGATCCCATTAACTGTAGGAGGAATATATTGACATTTATGAGTTAATGATGTCTTAGAGTGTGGAGGGAATGCTGCTATAAGCCAAAATGACTCACAAATCATTCATCCTGATTTAGCCTCCATAAGTATCAATTTAAACCAAAAGTAGATTTCCACTGATTTTCAAGAGAGATTTAAAAACCTGATGAGATTTAACTCTATACAGCAGAGTAATTAAATATTAGAAAATGTATTAGACATACACTATTTTAAATTTCCCATCTTTTAATGATGTTAAACTACTTGTCTAAGAACTGATTTCTAGATTTTAATTTGAGATTTTTTTGCATATTCAACATATTCTTCTGAACACTTTAATAGCAAAGAGGTCATACAGTTTAAGGAGTATTTCTAGATAAAGAATTTATTAGAACTCACCTGTGTATCATACTACTCAGCACAATCAGTTTATTAATAATATTAATAATCACATACTAATCAGATTACTAGGACAGCATTTTTCTACTTAAGAAATATAGCAAAAGTTAGACCTCTTATATCATTGAAAAATGCTGAGAAATTAGTTCACTCTTTTTTTTCAGTCGACTAGATTACTGTAACGCACTCCTCTCAGGACTACCCAAAAAAGACATCAATCAATTGCAACGAGTGCAGAATGCAGCTGCTAGAATCCTAACTAGGAAAAGAAAATCCAAACACATTTTTCCAGTTTTGATGTCACTACACTGGTTATGCGTACCATTTAGAATTGACTTTATAATACTGCTTATGGTTTACAAAGCCTTATATAATCTCACTCCATCTTATATTTTGGAATGTCTTACACCTTACCTTACACTCCAAATCGTAACCTTAGATCTTCAAATGAGTGTCTGCTTGGAATTCCAAGAGCTAAACTTAAAAGAAGTGTCGAGGCAGCTTTCTGCTGTTATGCACCCAAAATCTTGAATAGACTGCCAATAGGAATTCGCCAGGCTAATACAGTAGAGCACTTTAAAAAACTGCTACAAACACATTACTTTAACATGGCTTCTCATAGCTTCATCTTAGTTTAATCCTGATGCTCTGTATATTCAATTATTTATCATTATTATTCATGGTATTCATATTCAAAATCCGTAGTAACCCCTAATTTCTGTTTTGTTCTTTTTCCGGTTTTCTAGGGTGGCGACCTGCACCACCACCACCTAATCAAAGCTCCATGATGTCCCTACATTGATGGATTAAAGGCCAGAAGTCCACATGACCGTCATCATCAAGTACTTCCATGAGAACCCTCAGTACAATGAGGACTGATCATTTATGTTAGGTAGAATGCCTAGAGGGGACTGGGCAGTCTCGTGGCCTCAGAACCCCTGCAGATTTTATTTTTTTCTTCAGCCGTCTGGAGTTTTTTTTTTTTTCTGTCCTCCCTGGCCACCGGACCTTACTTTTATTCTATGTTAATTAGTGTTGCCTTATTTTAATTCTTTTTTTGTCTTTTTTCTCTTTCTTCATCATGTAAAGCACTTTGAGCTGCATTAGTTTTATGAAAATGTGCTATATAATGTTTTTGTTGTAATAGTGATAATTAATGACAATTATGTAGCACTTTTTCTAACCTACTCAAATCACATTACATAGACAATAGGAAACCACTTCAACATCCACCAATATATAGCATTAACCTGAACAATGCAAAGGCAGCCATTCCTGCCTCAGTATGCTCACCATAAATTATCTGTTAGTTGGTTAAGGGGTGAGAGAGATAGACAAGAAGGGAGAGGTAATGATTAATGGTACAAAATGACTAGGCCATGGTGGGCTAATTTAGCCAGTACATCACGAAACACAACAGTTTTACTTGTAATCCGAAGCACATCCCCAATTTTTATAGCACAGTTCTGCTGTCACTGCACTAGGCCATTGGGATCCACACACAGACCACAGGGTAAGCTTCCCCTGGTGGCCTCACTTCACACCTCTTGCAGCTGCCAACCAAGCCTTTTCCTAATGGTCCCATCTAAGTACGTGCCAGGCACAACCAAGCTTAGCTTAAGATGAATTACCCATTTTGAAGTACAGGTGGTATATTGTATTTTATTGTTATATTGTAACAAGCATCAAGATGGGAGAGAGTGAAACACCACACAGCATTAATCGTTCAAGCCCTATCATGAGGAGAATTGATTGTTTAACTCACAAGATGCAAATAAGCAATACTAAAATAGATAACTTTCAAATGTTAACATCATTTAAATAATCTATATTGTTAATAATTAAACATGTGAGGACACGGTGTCACTGCGCTAGCTAGTTCATGGATTTTTCCTGCCTCGCGCTGTATTCTTGCTGGGACTGGCGCGACACTGGATGAATGGAATAATTAAACATGTACTACGAAGCTATTTCAATGTTCCTTAAACGTTTTGAAGAATCGGCGTTCTAAGCTTACAGATGGCTTAACTGATTGTGTGGTGATTGGTTACTTGGAGAAATAAAAGGAATTGGAGTTTAGTACGCTTGAAAGAGACAATACTGCTGAAATAAATAAGGATTTTTTTGTGTGTACGCAAATTTCCGCTTTTGTCCTTACACCATGTTTTATTGTGAATTCTACGCACGGTGTTATGCATTAAGCCCCTTGTCTGGTTTGTGGGTCTTTTTGGGAGGCCTTCCACCCCTTTCTGCCATCTTGTATACTCTTCTTACAACAATTAATACTTGCCATGGCAGCAAATACCCATTAATGTAGAATGAGATGCTGGAAATTTGTTTAGGAAGTCCATTAATACCAACTGTGGATAACACAAATAGATAGAAGGAACAATTTAAGGTAATACTGAAATCAGAGTTCACACTTTCATTGCAGAAACAGGCACTACAGATAGCATCTGGTGTAGTTGAAACAATGTAGATAAAATTAATACAGTAGTCAAAACAGCTGGTAGGTATAGTAGTTATAATATCAGTTCAAAGCTCAGGAAGCTGTGCAAGTTTCATGGTTAACATACTGTACAAGTTCATTTTGGCACAATGCATAGGAATTGGCAGTCTGAGGCGATGCATACCATTTTTAAAAAGCATGTGCTCCAATTATTGCAGGATCACTCTCTTAATACTTCCTGACATTACAATTGATTTGCCGACAGTTGTAACAGAGCAGGCATATCCAAACTGTAAGCTAATGTCAAATGGTGTTAACTTTATATAATATTACTTACACATGATGTGACACTATACTGTTCAATTACTATTACATTAGCCAAAACAGAAAATTTAATTAACCATAGGCAAATGTACCTGCTTTTCAGCATCTTGTTAGCAAAAAACTCCAAGCTAAAGGTTTAAACCTTCTAGACACCCAATGTCCGGTCACCACATGCCATTTTTGCAAACTGCCACTCCGTCTTGAACATTGAGCATTTAGGCACTATCTTAGGGCGCAGTTCATGATCATCAGGAAGTCAAGGGTATATTATTTTACTGGATTTGTAGCAGTTTGTGATAAAAAAAAGCTAGAAGATTTAAATAAGGTAAAATAATTTTCAGTGTTAAAACCTTTATTGCTTGTGCCTAGATGAAGAGTTAAGAAGCAAAAGAAAATCACAACTCATACATAACACGATCAAATAAATAGTAAACTTGAGGATGAATTTGGCTACTTATTCACAGTTCTATATTTGACTCATCTTATTGTGTGTGTGTGTGTGAGTGAAGACTATTTATAATAAAGGAAAATTTACAAAATAACAGTCTTGTGTTAAAATGAATGGTGGTAAAATAAAACTAACTTAAGACATAGGATAACACCCACTGGCCATAATGAGGATTATTCCAAAAAGAATTTTTTTTCTGCTAAAGCCTTTTTTTGTAGTTAATGAATATTTACACTTCAAAGTTGTTTTCCCATGAAGAGCAAATACTGTATTTTTTAAATCCATGAAGTATTGTATTTCTTGCCATAAACTCAGATCTAACACAGAATGACTGCAATGGGAAAGGGAATTTCATATGGCTGGCATAAACTTATTTTAGGTATTTTTACAATAATAAATTGTAAACTCAGTCTCAAACTGATTAACTGCTATTTTTTCACTTTTAAGTGCACATTTATTACATGTATTAAAAGCGATATTGATATGCTAATACACTTTAGTTGTTAAGAATATTGAAATGTTTACTTATTTTTATTTATTGAGAAAATGACGGTAAATTAAGCTAAACGTTAAGCTGTGTCACATACCATATATGTCCCACTCGTATTTTCCTCATATAATCCATTATTTTATATCAATATGTATCATTTTCACAATGCATTTATGTTTAATATCACATGCATTTAGTAAGTATTGTACATGAAAATAAACAGCCACATACTGAACTTCTATGATTTATACAAAACATATTAGAATTATATTACATTTTTATATAAATTTTTCATATGGTTAGTCTTAATGAGCAATGCAGAAAAAACAATAAGGAAGTACAGTTGCATATGTACAGTATACTTAGAAAAATGCCCAGAGCGGGGCTAGATGGTCTTTTTGCCGTGGAACCCCAGCAGGTTTATTTTCCCTAGCACTTTGCCAGTTGGAGTTTTTATTTTCTTGAAATCCCTGGCCATCTAGGACTAATTGTTATAGTATTAAAGACTTAAAAAAGGAATTTAGCAATTTAATCTATACTTAGGGCTCTATTTTTATGGCTTACTTGTTTATCTGAAAAATATAAGCTTGGGTTTGCTTTCTTTTTATTATGTATTATTTTTGGATTGCATGTTATTTATTTATTGTTCTTTGTAATTTTTACTTTAACTTTTTGTAAAGCACTACATGTTGTATGAAAACACCTACTATGATGTAATGTAGCCCTCATCAGTACAAGCAGTTGGAGAGTGAGGTGAGGTGAAATTAAACATGAAAACAAGTAGGACACCCGTGATGAAGCACTTTGACCTCAAATTTCTTTAAAATGTTCCTTACTGCATTCTGATACTACCGCACTCCTCTGTACATTGAGCGTTTATGTCTGTCGCCTGTGGGCTGATGATTAGCAAGTCATGGTGAACTGGAAACCTTTAATGAAATTCAAAGTGAATAATATTAAAGTTCTTCTATAATGAAATTATTTTGTTGCTTTCTTCTTAAACCTAAGTAAATTTAACAACACACAGTCTTCAGTGTGTAAACTGTATGTTGAGTGTCTAATTTTCCAAAGACTCACAGTTACCAGTGTTGGCTCAGACTAGCTCCAGTCTTAAGGAATTTAGCCAACATGTAGTAGATTTCTTGAAATAGCCATTGAAGATTTGTAAATATTCTACTAGCGGCCACTCTTGGGTAAATGTGTAATTTGTTTAAAGCCTTTAAGCACTTCACACTCTGTAATCTCCAAATGATTTAGTCTGTTTTTAATATTCCAAGTAGCTACTGGCATATTATTGTCTATTACTCTCATGTGCTCATAAACCCTACAGTTGGCACTGATGTTATTTTTCTTATAGATGACACAGAGCTGCCTTTTCGTCTATAATTAATTTTTTCATCTTCATAATCATTCACTGATTCAGCATGAAATTATGTTGCATTGCCGTAAGTATGTTATAAAATCTGCTCTGTTGCTTCTGTGTCATCTCTACATCAAGAAATGCATGTTACTTGGTCTCCTCTGTTCAAAAATCACATTTCAGAAATGAAATATGCCTTTTTTTAATCGTGCCAATTGTGTGACAAAATATTATGATCCTTTTTTATTACTGCTATTGTCACTGAAAACAAGTTATTCAATAACTTTTATATTTTGAATTCTGTTCTAATTATACCAGGCTTTACCCTCTCTCCAGTAATTTGACTTACTGAGTTAAAATAAAATCATGTTTAGCATCTTGGAATTCCACTTTTTGTTGTGTATTGTGCACCTATACAAAGTTTGTGAATGTTGACCATTATTACAATATATCAGGCCCAATGTAAACTTGACTTTTCTATTTCTATTGTATATTGTTGTCTTTTGTCACTTCTACCTACTTTGGGAGCTCCTTGCAACCTTCTGGTTTATAGTACACATTTAAGAGCATAGCTCATCTCTGATATGACTACCTTGGACTGAATTCTATATGGATGCCTATAAATTATATTAAGATGTTATGTTATGATCATCTCTTCACTTCCTTATAGCTTGCTTTTTATTTGTAAATAATGAACATTTTTTCATCGTAAACTCCATATCCAGGTTTACTTTAAAAACATCTCAATATATATGGGGTTTCATGGGCTAGCACTGCGGACCCACAACTGAAAAAGTTAGTGTTTGAATCTCATCCCGCTGACGATCCTACTTGATTTTGCACATTTTTCTTCGACTTGTGCAGATGTTTTTTCTCAAGTGCATTGGAATTTTACTTTCACCTTCCAAAGACATAAACAGGTTAGAGTTATTCGTTACTCAGAATTGGCCATGTATATGAATTGGCGAGCATTCATAATTGTGCCATGCCATGAGGATGGGGTCTGGCTCCTGATGGCCCTGAACTGGATTAACGGATTCAGGAAATCGGCTGAAGTATATACACACACACCTCTGTTTCCCTTTTTGTTTATTTTTATTATCACTACTTCTAACTTTTACTTTTTTGCCTTTTCTATGCTCACCTAATCCCTGTTAGTTAGTAAATTGAATGCATTACTTTGTCACAAGGTTTCTGATTATATGCTTCTTCATTGATTTGCTGTCTAGTACGGTGTCTAGTGTATTATTTGAATTACAAAAAAATGGTATCGCCACCAATTTTTCTTCCCAATTAACCCTGTCTCCTACTAACAATATTTTAGTACCCCTAAAGTTCAAATGGAACCTGCCCTCTAAAACAGACACCATCTTTCACAAAATGTGCTCTACCTGAAAACCTGAGTCCTTTCAGGTTAGTGCCACACATTAAAGCTTGTAATCTCATTAATCTTATCCAGACAGGCACATAATTCCACAACTAAACTTATCAACTAGATATTATTATTTTTTTATTTTTTAACATATTCAATGGCAAATCGATAAAAATAATAATTCTTTACATTTTTATAGCGCTTTTCTCATTACTCAAAGCACTATACATAGTGAGTGATGAGCCACTCAACCACCACTAATGTACAGCATCTGCCAGAATGATGTGATGGCAACTATTTCGAGCCAGTACGCTCACCACACATTAGCTGTTGGTGAAAGGGTGAGAGATAGTTAGTCAATTAGAAACAAGGGGTAATTAAGCTATTAAAGAAAATTTAACCTGGACATCGGGATACACCTTGCTCTTTATGAAGGATACTCAGTTATCTTTTATGATCGCAGAGAGTCGGGACCTTGGTTGTACACCATTTTTGTAGCACGGTGTTCCTGTCACTGCACTGGGGCATTGGGATCCACATTCAGACCACAGGGTAAGCATCCCCTTCTGGCCTTACCAACACCTTTTCCGGCAGCAACCTAGGCCTTCTCCAAGTGCTGGCTGGGCCCATATGTGCATGTGTATGGCTGCTGGATACACCACATGTCTGACTAAAAATGTATCCACTTACCCACACAGGTCCGCCTCCTGCAAATGTAAATCTTTATTGTTTTACTTCTTTTACACTAATAATTAAAAAATCCATCATCACAATTAATCATTTTTGAGGGTAGATTTTGAGGTTATCTCCTGGGACTCCTCCATACTGCCTTTATTCCTGGCATGTAAGATTCACCCTCCAACTCTATAAACCACACAATAGACCCTGTCTGTCTCTACCTTTCTGTCAAGGAGTCCACTTGGCATCATTAGCTGTTGCTTCGGTCAGCTATGGCAATGTTTTAAATCACAATTCTGCCTGGCAGTCACCTTCTCAAATTCACGGACTCTGTTCTCAAGGTGTTAATTTAGCTGGCATTTGACAAAACTCTAAGCATAAGCTTATTTTCATGGATTCAAACATCAAAGCAGGCTGGAATTGTTACATCTTAGTTTTTCAGTTTTACGGGGTGTACCTTTTTTCTTTACTTTACATTTCTGATTAAATTCTGATGAAAGGATTTCTTTTATAGCTGGCACACCTTTATTTACTGCTAATTAAACTTTTACACATTTAAGTCTTTTGCCCCGCCATTACTACTAAATTTCCCTTTTAGAGCAGAGACTTGTTTACACTGCCTCAGGTGCCTCTGACTATTTCCTACAATGGCCCATTATTCAAGGTTTATTTTATTCAGTTGCTTCTAGACCTCTGCCTGTTTGTGTTCACTTTGTGTGACACTATCTAAACAGACAGCCAATTTTTTCCCCTGGGGTTTCCTTGACAACAGCTTGCTGAACATTTTTTACTTAGTAACCTGTTCTAATATCTTTTTTCTATTATTTATTTTCTGCCTTTGGTTTCTAGAGTCCTTATTACTGAGAGTTTAAAATCATTGTTTCTGTGGCCACCACCGATGTCTCTTACTTGTTTCCCCAGTTTTCTGTATGTATAATTCAACAATCTATTTTAAATTCTTAAAGCTACTGGCTTCTTACATGCTCAATTGTTGCTCCTGGGCAAGTGAAAATAAAAACTTTCTTAATTAAAATCATTTATAAAGACTGATTGTAGACTCTAAAAGCAAGTTTTAAAACAAAGGCTATAGATGAAAAAAAAATCACTATAAATGAAAAAAAATCAGATTGCAAACAAATTGCAACAAATACAATAATAATACATATTCAGTACCATTAGCAAAGCAAGGTTGTCTTTTGTTCTGCACTTAAATGTCACCATCTCTCACATTCTTTTGGCAACTCTTAATAACCATACATGGAAAATAAACTAAATCAGTCTAAGGTAAGTTAACTTAAGATAAGGACAAAAAGCAAAGAAAGACAAAAACATAAAATTACAGTTTACCTGGAATTATAGCACTGTGGAACAATGATCCTTGAAAATAGGAAAAATCCGGCTAGTCACTGCTAAATGTCAGCCTAGGTTGGTGTTGCACTTTCTGCTCTATAGCGTTGTCACACACGCGCGCTTAGGAAGCAGTCAACAAGTCCTCAGGTGAGCGAAATAAAACATGATAAGGGGTTGTTTCATGATACTAATGCCTCTCTCTCTGACCTTATAGACCTAAAGAAGACAATTAAACCCATTCCTAATATAAGCAATATTCCGGAGAACGAACCACTAACCACTTCCTCATTTACATCACTGCTGGCTCCTGGAGATTACATCACTTCCGGTCCCTCAGAGAAGACGTCACTTCCAGCTCCTGACGATGATGTCACTTCCGGTCCCTCTCTGATGACGCCACTTCCTTCATCATCATTTCCGGCAGCCATTTGTTTTAATATAAAAGCCACCCATTTTCCCTGTCTGATTGTCTGATATTTGGATGTTTTTTTCATTTCATTGGACCACAATTTTGCTGTCAAGCAATATACGGGGCAATTCCCCAACACTTTCGAGTTGTTTCTCGAGTCGTTTATCACAAGCGTATTGAATGCAACATGAAAAGCTAACAAAACAACATCTGTAAATGTGAACATTTTTAAAGGTTTCTTTTTTAATTCATTGTATTTACGTTTCACTGCATGCTGCTGACACGAGGGAGCTATACCCATATACAAATTATACAGTATACGCAAAAAACTTTGTTCCTGTATAGATGACAATCAGCAAATGAATAGTACAGGGTTGTCTAAGGGCCACTTATTTAACAGTACATTGAGCCTATGAGAGCCAAGAGATTGAAACTCTTCAGTACCTAAACATCTTTCCTCCTTACTAATGAACTGTCATCTTCTTTTTACCAAGTCATTAAGAAAAGGGGCAGCTATCCATCAATCCATTAACAGCCAGAGTTGATCCCAGACATTGTGAGAGATGGATGCCTAGGACAGAGCCATGCTGGTAGCTATGTTATTATACTATTTTTTACTTTCATTACGAGAAATACGGTATTTAGTCAACCCAAGAGGACTGAATTACAAGTATATACAAGTATAATTAAAGAATGAGCAGCAAACCAAGTGTTCAGAAAGAGAAGGAAAGTGCAGCTAAAGCTTCATTAGAGTATAAATTGGTCTCAAGTTCACGATACAGCCCGCCAGAGACTGATTTGGAAGAAACAGGTGAAAGAACTGATTTTCCGGGACCTCACGCTGCAGCATCATCTCAATTTGAGAAAGAAAGTGAGAGTAAAACTGCAAGCGAGGCCGCCAATGAGAATTCGTTGATCTTAGTCCGATTATCGGAAATGAGCGAGGCCTCTCTATCCCTGCTGTCAACTACTACCAATACCCCTAGTGAGTCAACAGCATCATCTCCAACCGGACTTGCAACTCCACCTTTGGAGTGTGGAAAGGATGAAAACCAATTGCCTGAGCTGAAGGTAATGATTACTGCACTTGAGGGGATTATAAATGACATAAAGAGTGACATCAAGAAGGATATAAAGAAGGATACGTATTGTATGAGAGAAATGACAAAATTGACAACAGAATAGACAAGCTACTTCAGGTGCTATGTTTAAGTAATAATTTTGATGCAAGCTTTATGGACATTCTTGCAAGAATCGGTGACAAAATATAGGAAAATCTAAGTAAGTTTGAGAATAAAATCCAAGTACTAGGTGCTGAACTTGAAGAAGTTAAGCAAAAGTTTACCACTCATATTGAAGAAGCTGAACAATTGACATTCACCACTGACAAAAAAGCAACTGCTGTAGAATACGAAGGCAAACTGCTCGATGATAAACTAGCTGCAATGGAAGATAGATATAGAAGGAACAACATGAGATTCGAAGGTCTCCCTGGAAACCGTGAAAGTCCAAACTCAGTGAAATTCATAGCTGAAATATTCTCTAAAGAGGGTTTCAAAATCCGATATCGAGCTCACAGCAGCTTACCACATATGTGGATCGAATGCCTCAAAACTGAGAAGCCTGATTGTCCATATCGACAAACTATGGGTTAAAGAATATTTGATGTTGATTCTCAAAAAAAGAGAAGATATTTCTCCCTTTCAACAGCTGCTAAACATGCCGCATTCTACAGCATTAAACACAAAGCTGAAATCAGATGCAACCTCTTTTTTCCTGCTAAACTGAAAGTGATTTTTGTTGAATAATTGTACATTTTCAATTCTCCTAAAAAGAAAGAAAAAGAGCTAAAAAGACTGTTCCTGACATAATTTTAAACATGATCATGAATCATACCGTATCCTGAAACTGCAAAGAAGATTCTGCTTGCAACTTGGTCTATTTGTAATGGGACATTTGCCATAATTATACATTCTATTCCTTTTTTTGGCAACTTTTTTTTTTATTTTGTTATCTTTTTCTTTTCAATCACAATATTTAAATTTCTTCTATTAAATATATGTACAGTATATTTTGGTAACCAATAAGTAACTAGTTATTTACAGTGTTATCAGACTTTTTTTCTGCCTAAAGGGACTGTGTAACATCATAACCTAGGTTTTTTGTATCTGAACTGTATTATCATATGTTATCTCAGCTTCCAAGGAGACTACTTAACATCATACCCTAGGTTCATTGCATCTGGCTATACTATCATAAGATATCTCAGTTTTAATCTTTGCCACATCACAGCTGGGGGTTTCTTTTGTTTTGGACATGCTCTGTCTGAGGACTAGTACTTTGTGGAGTGTGGTCTAGCTTATTTTGGGAAAAATGAGGGAGGGCTGGGGGGAGAGAGCAAGTCACTTATTATTTATCGTTTTTACCCCAACAACTATAAGCACAATCATGATAATATGCTCCATATCCACAATTCTCAGCAAAAATTTGAAATCAAAATTTAAGATATTGTATGAAACAGTGTATTACTTTTATTTAAGTTTACAAAAGTTCAGAAGCAGTGTCTCCCTGACAAACAGTGAACTTTGTGAGCTGGAATCTCAAAGGTCTCAATCACAATCTAAAGAAAAAAAGTATTTTCTCGCCTAACTGGTCTAGATGCCAAGATAGTATTTTTAACAGGAGACTTAATAAGTAAGGTCCAGTTTCAGTTGCAAAGAGATTGGCCAAAATTTCACTCCACCTGTACAAAGAAAACTAGAGGTCTGGGAATCTTAACACACAAAACAATCTAATTTGTAGTATCATAATGAGGAGCAATATGTCATGGTGATGGGTAAATTATTTCAATCTAAATAACTTTGGTGAATATCTATGAACCTATGTGGATGACAGGGGTATCGTCCAAAATGTATTTGTATCTATTCCTAATGTGAACACTCATCAATTATAATGGCCGGAGGCTTTAATTGTGTTTTAAATCCAGACGCGGAGAAATCTTCAACTACAGTCTAACACTATAAAAATAATGACAGTTTGTAATGGTTCATAATTTATCAGACCCATGGAGTTTTTTAAATACAAAAAATATTCCTTATTCTCACCAGCACATCACAGTTACTCAAAAATTGATTATTTCTTTATTTATAATAATTTATTGACTACTATCAAATCTTGCAAGGACAACTCTTTTATCTCCAACCAAGTCCACCTGATCATGGAGCTTAAATCAGTATGCCCTACACAGTCATCTTATAGCTGGTGTCTTAACCCCCTGTCGTTAGCTGATGTGAACTGTACAAAATTCATCTCTAAGCAAATTGATTATTTTTTGGAGACAAATGCATCCTCAGAAGTCTCTACAGGAATACTATGGGAAACTCGGATAGCTTTTTTAAGAGTGTTGATTATTTCATATCTTTCCTACTAAAATATATTAGAATCCATGAAGGCATTAGAGCTAATCAATAATATTACCAGATAAAAGATTAAAAAAATGCCAGGTCTCCAAATAAGGCACTTTATGAGAAATGAAAGGATTTGCAATCAGAATTTAACCACTTGACAACAAAAAAAATGGAATAGATCTCCTTTAAATCGTGACATCTATACTATGAATACAGAGAGAGGGCTAGTAAGATTTACGCTCAACAAATCCATGAGCAGGAAGTACAGAAGTTACTAACAAAGTTGAAGATAAAATCATTGACCATTAAAGTCTAACCCACAGGTTTAAAGAGTACTATAAGTCCTTACATTATACCCAGTTTAAAGATGATAAGACACATTCTGACACATTACACGTGCCAGAGCTACATATTCCCAGTGCAGATAAACTGGATAAACCTCTGACACTCTCAGAATTACTAGATGCTATAAACTCAGTCTGGTATAGGAAAGCACCAGATCCTGATGGCTACACAGTTGAATTTTTTAAAAATAAAATTTTAAATAAACTAGCTCCACTACTTTTAGCAACATTTATAGAAGCTAGAGACAACAAAATTCTATCTCAAACTTTTTGCTAAGCATTAATTACCATCTTTCCAAAACTAAAAAGGACTTATTACAATGTGCATTATAAAGACCAATTTCACTTCTGAATGATGATGTTAAGATACCATCCAAAATTCAATCCAGAAGGACTGAGAAAGTGCTTTCCTCTGTAATTTTACAACACCAAACTGGGTGTATTAAAAGCAGACACTTAGATTCTAATCTTCGACACTCACCCATAAAATTGAACACACTAGAGATCTTATTATCTTTGGATACAGAAAAGGCATTTGACATGGTTGAATGGGATTATCTATTCACCATATGGCACAAATTTTGGTTCTGCCCAAATTTATGTGCATGGATCAAACTACGCTATTGCTGTCCAGAAGCCTCTGTTTAAATTAACAACATTAATTCAAACTAATCAAAATAGAATATGGCACTTGACAAAGATGCAGCCTATCACCATTGCTCTTTGCAATTACCATTGAGCCATTAACTCTTCACTTTTGAAATGTATCACAGATATTGATGATTACCAGTGAAGGACTTGAACAGAAAATATCACTATGCAGATGATATGATACTGTATATATCAGACCCACACACTTCCATACAAGTAGTCCTAAATGCACTAGCAGAATTTCAAAAGATATCCGTACTCAAAATTTATTTGAATAAGAGTGTGCTTTTTCCAGTGAACTCTCTAGCACACAATATTAGGCTTGACACCTTGCCATTTATTTTAGCATATCATTTCAGCTTTCTAGGGTTAAACATCACAAGTAAACATAAAGATCTTTTTCAACAAAATTGTGCTATGTGCATGGAAAAAATTAAACAAGATGTAAACACATTGTCTACACTCCATCTCACATTAGCAGGAAGAATTGATACTGTCAAGATGAACATCTCTTCTCAAGCTTCTATTTCTATTTCAGAGCATTCTCATATACATTAACCAATTGCTCTTTAAGAAATTAGATTTAATCATTTGTTGGAATTTGAAACATCCACATATCTAAAATGACCTAAAACAAAAGGCGGCATGGCACTACCTAATTTTAAATTTTATTACTGGGAGGCAAATATACAAGATAATGACATCAACACAAATTGATGAATATACACAAGTCTGGCCTGTAATAGAAATAAAATGTGACTGTTATTCTTTATATACCTTTTTTTGTGCCCCAGTAAGCACAAATTATCTTCAACATACTGATTATCCAATAGTCTGTCAATCACTGGACTAATGTAGAGAGCACTTTAAGACAGGTTAGCTTTTATCTTTTGCACCTTTACATGATTATCACATTTTTCTATCCTCACAATCCTACACAGTATTTAATGTTTGGTAAATGTCCAGGATTAAAACACTTAGAAATTTGTATATAAATAATGTCTTTCCATCTTATGAACAGTTACACTTCAAATTTAACTTTCCATCAACACAATTTTTCCACTAATTCACATCAGAAACTTTACTAAAAAGAACCTGTCCAATTTTTCTCACCTCCCACCTACTTCTATTCCAGAAGCCATAATGAACACTCTTGAAGACTCAGACAGCATTTCAACAATATATAATACTTTTCAAAATATCTTTCTTTCAAATATCCTAGGGTACGATGGGAGAAGGATCTTTCATTTAACATCATTGAAAAGGAGTGAAAGGCAGCGATGCATAGAATATACTCCAGCTCCATATGCACAAAGCATTCAATCACCCATCTTAAAAGTTTTTATTAAGTAAATTTATCTCATTTAAAATTGTCCAAAAGTTATCCAGGGTATGATTCAACATGTGAACATTGTAGTCTAGCTCCAGCCTCAGTGGGGCACCTGTTTTGGAAGTGCACTAAATTAACATCATTCTGGACAAAAATTTTTGAATGACTATCAGACAGCCTTGGTGTCACAATCACTCCCAACCCATTAACAGCTGTGTTTGGTGTACTCCCAGATGGGCTTAAGGTGGAGAAGTACAAATTGAATGTAATTGTGTTTATCACACTACTGGCACAGAGACTCCCAGAAGAATTCCAGCCCACCTGTTATAAGTCAGTGAATAAGTGATATTCTGTACTATTTGAAATTGGAAAAAAAAATCATTCTTACTTACAGGATCTATTCAAAACTTTTTTTTAAAATATAGCAAGATATAATTAATCAAATCTTAGAATAAGAATTTATCAGACAAAAGGACCATGTTGTTGGCTTTCTTTTCTTTCTGTCCAGTAGGGGCTGAATTATGGTTTGTTAAGTTTGACATGATTGTACAGAATGTTGTTTACTTTAAATAAAATATATTTTTTTAAAAAGCATTGGTGAAAAATTAAGGAACAATCCTTGGACAGAGTTCCAGCCCAATTTGGCAAAGCCAATACACCTAATCTAGTTTGGATTTAACTAGACTTAGGGTAGCTCTTGCTATCTTTGCATCCAGGTTCAATTCTTTTGGTGTTGGACAAAATTAACACGCTGTCCATGTACGTGCTATTTGCCCTAATGTTTCACCAGAAGGAGATACTCTATGTAGTTGTCTCTTCTCTTTGCCCTAGAGCTAGATAGAATTTATTTAACAATTGTGTTTATGTGGAAGATATTTCTTTTTAAAATGGTGTAAAATACTATGATATACCGTAAATGTTTACTGTACATGTGTTTTTTTAGAAGAGGAAAACACGGGCAAGGTAAGGAAGTAGAGAATCAGATATGAAAATTGAACCAGTAAGTCCAGCACCATAGAAACCACAATGCACTGCTGGGTCATTTCATAAATTATTCAATGTGCAAAGTACACAATCAGTGCTCCCAAAAATGATATGCATGGTGTATCCAAGGGAGGACTAGCCAAGGAACATTTCTTAAATGTTTAAGATTAAGGAATGGTTGCATTTATTTTCAAACAGGAGAAAAAGAAAAACAATATATCAGTATGTAATTTCAAAGACAGGGAATCTGTTGTTTAATAAATCATTAATACAGTTTTCACAAGTAAGCCTTACGACTCACTTGTCCCAGGTCATAGTCCTGATGAATGAGGCAAATCCCCTTTAATTTAAATCTTGTCTGTATCAACTAAGGTGAAGTTAAGATCCATACAGTTGCTTAGAAGTCTCCCATAGGAGTCATCTGAGTGAAAGTGACTTACTGCAGGTTTTTGGGAAGACCTGCCAGGGTAGAGTTTCTCTTTCATCTGATCTGATAACCTACTGGCTTTCTGCCTCTTTCTTTGTGCTTCTGGTTCTCCTCTAAACAAAAGCAGAACAAACTTTGGGACATCCAAAGTCCTTCCATGTCCCTTTAAAAGTTCTCCCATAGCACTGGGCTTGAGTCTCACAAAAAAACAGATCAAACCATTTTAGTGGCTAAATCCCATTGGACAAAAAGTGATACAATATATGTGTAGTTAAATAAAATTGGACCAAAACAGTATAAACTTTTAAATAAAACTGATCACACATGCAGGGGATTTTCTTGTAGATAAGAAGCATATTGTTAGACAAGAGCAAAGGCAAGGGGTCCATGCTTGTTATGTAACTGGCAGGAATTATCAGCTGTGATCCACTGTACACAGCTTTAAATGACACTGCCAAATAAAAATGACATTAAAAAATGAATTAAATTAGAAAAGAAAAGCAACTATAGAAAACCAGAAACTAAAGTTCTGATAATATTCTAAAATTGCTAATAAACTTCACCTGAGCAGAAAACATCTTTTAAGATCTAACTTGAGTAATTAAGACATACTGTAATTGCACTGAATCCGGATTACTTCTTCATGCATCTTTAATAAGGTCAATTTAGTGAGAAAATAAGCAAGATTTTAATAAGCTTGGGAATGTAAGTAACATGCAAACAGCAGAGTCATGTTATAATAGCAAACCATAATGGACATGGCTCCATGTCATGCCCTATGTCTCCTTCTTTTGTTGTGCACAAATCATTCTGAGATCTGTTAAAATTCCCACCACACCAGGGGTCTCATTTATAAAACTTTGCATACAGCAAAAAAAAAAATCTAATTTATAAAACAATTGTATATGCACATTTGTACATAATTTACCTTTCACAGATCACAATAATCTTTTAAATTTGCATACATGAACATGCCCCTGACCTGGCTCAGTTACCACCTTTAAATAAACTTACATAGAGCAAGCTAATAAAGCTCATACATATGTAATGTACAGATTTACCTCTAAGTTGCACCAATGATGACAAGAAAAGAGAGGCAACTTGTGAAACAGTAGGTCTTGTCTAGGCATGGAAAAAACCCTTATTTCATGGCCTAAGTGTGGGTGTCACCAACAAGCACAAATATGTCGAATGGCCTCATGTTACTGCAGCCTGGAATGCAGTGTGTTCTACTAGCTGCACCACGCCTGAAATAATAATAATAATTAAAGAAGAAGAAGAAGAAATTAATTAATTATAAACAAAGAAGCCAGTCACTAGTTTCTGGTAGAGTATAACTGTAATGGGGAGGAGAAAAGCATCACTATGCTCTCTGATTTAGATCTGTAAATGACATTTGTAATCAGAAATGTCTTATTTTGCTGCATTATTCCAAAGCATACAGATATGGCAGACAAAAGAGCAGGTAGTACATTTAATGTACTGTATGCCTTAGAGTGAAATAACTATGCTAGTGCATTACATACAGTTGTCAGTAGGTGGGTAGGGAGTGGGGTTGTCTGGCTTCATATCAGTAGGGGCTTGTATAGCACAGTGCATGCAGTCACATTGCTGCAGACTTTCATTGTCTGCTAGAGCAGACTTCCTCCTGATGCATCTTGACATCACTATGTGCATTTGAGAAGTCCTATGGTGCACTCCACCACTGAGCACAAGAGAATATAAACAAGTGTAGCCAGAAGCAATTCAACACATACTGTAGTTCCAAGAGAATGGCCCTTGGGAGCCTAAATTGACTCATATGCCAGTCATCATCCTGGTCAAAAAATCCTGCCGGTCCCAAAAACCTAACTCCCTTCATATGTGGATAGTTGCATAGTTTTCAAGCAGCACCAAACAAGAAATTTTGTGTCTAAATATTTGGCTGTGGATAGGCTGTAAAGCATATTTATGAACTTCTGTACACAATATTTTATACAAATATTAACAGCAAGTGAGTGCATTGATTTCTAATCCTGAGAAGCAACGACAGGTAGCTAATATAAACTGAGAAAAAAACCCAAAATGTTTTGTAGTGCAAATATGCAGCATTAGCACCTCTTAACAGTTAATTAAAATAGAGTCTATACGTCATACTCAACACTACTGAGGTTTAATATGTTTGTCACGGCAACACACATTATAATAACAGGTCAGTGATATAAAATATACACGTGAGTTGTTATTTAACTGACTTAGCTACATTTCCCTACTTGATCAAGGGTGTCATCATTTCCCATTTTCTTCAAAATGTTGTACACGCATGGGTCAGAGCTTCTGTAAATATACACAACATAAATATAAGTTTTCTTGTTGAGCTTTCTTTTAAAAATGCCAACTTTTGTACAGAAAGATGCATACACATATTTCGGGCCACCTGTTTTATAAATATGAGCCCAGGTCTTCAGCGTCTCTTCTTTTTTTGGCCTTTGGTTAGGGTTAGAAACAAATGATTCTTTCATTCATGAAAATATGAAACCTGCCAGAGCAATTGGTAGTATAAAACTGTAGTCACAAAGCAGAGAGTTCAGGCGAACATGTATTATAAAACAAAAAACTTGCGACGAGACAAGACTTTTTCCCGGGGATGAGACGTGGTCTTTTGAAGAGAGTCAGATAGACAGAGACACTTTCACTTCCCGTGAGATGGACAAGTTACATTATACTTACAACCTTCAGATGCAAGTCCCATAATACACACGCAGTGCAGGTTAGAGATAGTGGAAGTAGGAAAATTCAAAAGTCTCCTAAAATGAGAGTAAAGATCGCATTAGCGCAAACAATCTGAAAATATTACTCGGGGAAAATAACAGAACAGCGAAAAGAGATTGAATATTCAGGTGCTGTACAGGCTTTTAAACGTTCGAAGCTCTGCACCAAATGCAGGTCACGTGACACACAGCAGCAGCAAGCCAACAGCTTCTCGAGCAAGGAGGAGGTGAAAAAAACACCTGTTACTTGTTTCCCAATGTATCGCCATTTAAGAGGGGTTTTGGAAGAGTGGCGGCTTCAACAAACTGAAAATATTACTCAGGGAATTAATGGAACAGTGAAAAGAGTTCAAATATTCAGGTGCTGTACAGGCTTTTGAACGTTCGCAGCTCCGCATGAAATGCAGATCACGTGGCACACAGCAGCAGCAGCAAGCCAACAGCTTCTTGATCAAAGATGAGGTGAAAAAACACCTGTTACTTATTTCCCAATGCATTACCATTTAAGAGGGGTTTCAGAGGAGTGACCGCATACCCCTTGGGGTGCACTCTGCCCCCCTCTTCACAACAGTGCCTACCACTGGCAGCTGGAGGATTGGCGAGCAAATTGGAGATCACACGTGAGGGTAGCAGCAGCACGCCAGCAGCTGCTCGAGCAAAAAAGGAGTTAAAAAAGAAAATTTGGTTCCCATTGTATCACCATTTAAGAGGGGTTTCGGAGAGGCAGCCGCAGGCATGGGGGGGAAAGGAGTTGGTAAGCGAAGCCCCCTAGTAGACATATAAATAAATAGTGTGAGGTAGTGCATGGGTAGATGAAAAGTCAAGGGGCAAGGGCCAAACAAGATACCAGCCATGGGCACAAATGCAGGGAAAGTCAATGGAGAGGAAATTTTAAAAAATGACGAGAAATTCATACTGGAGGACAGTTGCAATTTTTTTTATCCGGCTGCTGGAGGAAGCAAAAAGAAAAGCAATGGCAGTGAGAAGAAAGAAGAAGATGGAATCAAACATTACATGCTTATGTACAGGGTAACAGAACAGAAAACACTGCATAGATATGACAGTACCCATCATGGACATGCACTCCAAAGTTTTCTTCACCATTAACTCTTTTAGGGCTGATGTCGACTTTTGTCAACAGCTGGAGTTGAGGTTAAATGTTGGCTTTAGTTGACATCCAGGGGCAGAGGGTAATAATCAGCTGGAAACGTCGACAAAACTCACCATCACGTTACGAGTAGACCCCTTTTGCTAGGAGGACTTGTAGACTTCATTGACTTGACATCGAATCCCTTTGTGTGTGTGTGTGTGAGGAGCGTAGAGTAAACAACATCTAGAATGGCATTGACGTCAGGAAAAAGAGCAAAGCGAATATGCAAAGCAAAATACTCTGTGGGCATTATTAATTTTTTTGCTTTTTGCATATTATTGCTGAATCAGACTGTGACTTACCAAACTCCGATTTTGATGCAAGTGATCTGGAAATCAAAAATGAAAGGCAGGTAGTTGTTTCTTTTCCAGACAGTGCCATTCAGAATATAAATGGTTAGACAAACAGGTATGCAGTAAGTATGTAAGCAGTGTGACAGCCAATCTTAGAAAGCTGATCTTTAATTTTTAAATGCATTTAGTGTTTGCTTTGTATACTTTTTAGAAAACTGAAAATCAAAAAAATAATTAGCCCTGAAAGAGTTAATATTCCAAATCCTCTTTCCTGATATTCACTCAGTTCTGTTCACCCTCTCTGAAAGTTAATGATAGTGCTTATGGCTGTGAGATGCGTGAACTTATAATTTAGAGTTTTGTCACACTAATTTGATGAATATGTCTAAATGTGTTTTATTAGGTTGGGTGGAGAATATGATACCTGCTGTCCATATGTTGCATGTTGTTTTGATATTTTGTTTGTTTGGGCTTCACTAAGTTAGAATCTGTACAATAATCTTGTGTTTAAACTATGTACAGTGAATATCTGAATATTATTATTTGCCACGTGAGATAGGCCTGGGCGTCAACCAGGGTCATGCTACACTACAAAGTGACAACTTCATTCAGTCTTTACTTTCCATTTTTTATAAAGGACAAACTATTAGGAAGAAAGCAATAATAAATATTCAAGTGAGGACAAACTGCATTTGTAAATACAGCTGTAGGCATCACCAGTGCCACTTCAGTGATTTGTCATTGAACTTACTCTGCATAACTTACTCTGCATACTGGTTTACCAAGGTGAAGGGGCCAGTATACTTTATATTATTGTGTGAATATCATTTAAATTATTGCATGATTAAACTGAAAACAAGCCTGCATGCTTCACTTATACTGTATACAAGCAGTTATAGTGAACATCTAATTGGAAACCTCAGTTAACCATATTGTTATAATTATGGCCACAGCTGTTGCGATAAACTGGCCAGTTTGAAGAAAACAATACAGTCAACACAATGGTTTATGAAAAGGTAAGCTGCATTTTATACTTTAAAAAATATTGTGAAAGCCAGGAAGAACAGTATTTAAACAAGGATAAGGACAAACTTATACTAATGAGTGCTTTCTAATGTGTGAGCATCACCAAACAATTCAGAAAGTCTGGAGGGATTTGAATGACAGGTATGTTGTAGGAATATATGTTAGTCAAAAAAAAAAGATTTATTTTATCCATCCATTTTACAACCCATTCGTTTTTGGATCATAGTAATGAAAAGTGAGTGTAAACCGACATTGGAAGGAGTAACCCCTATACTTGTCTTAGGAAATTATAAATATCATGTACCATGAAAATGGTAACAGCATTGGTCAAGAGGAGAGGAGAGGACTGGGTTCATGTTTGAAATGGCAGGAATTTCAGGAGCAGTTCTAGTTGCTTGGTCTTTTAAATACATTGTAATACATTATACCTTATTTATTCTGCTTTTCTGTTAATGACTAGTATGTCCTGAGATTATTCAAGTGAGGAAGACAAGTTTAGAGGCAAGGTAGTTAAAATCACAAATCTTAAAGAAGGAAACGTGTTTATATTTGACTAGCACATTCAAGTAAGAATTTCACTGTAGTCTGTACACATGGCATTAAGCCTGTGGTCATACCACATGCATTTCATAACAGGTCACCCAAATGAAGCTAAGCATGTTTTTGGCCTTGCCAGTATTTGGATGGAAGAACATTTAGGAAAAGCTTGGGTTGCTGCTTGAAGAGGTGTTGCCGATTTACCCTGTGGTCAAATGTAAAAATGGTGCTGTCTCTTAAATAAGGCATAAAACTGAGGTCCTGACTCTCTGTGGTCATAAAAGATTCCTGGGCATCCTTTGTGAAAATTAGCCGGACCCCAATGTCCAACCTAAATTTCCTACCACAGACTAGTCATTCTAGCCACCTAAACATTCCCTGCCCTTAACTGGCTATCTCTCTCACCACTTCACCACCTAATAGTTCATGTGTGGTGAGCGTACCGGCACCAAAATGGCTGCCATCGCATCATCCAGGAGTATAGTACGTATTAGTGGTGGTTGAAGTGGCTCACCTCTCACTACGTGAAGCACTTTGAGCAGTGAATAAAACAATTATTATTATGTAGTATTATTATTAATAATGACCCTATTAACCCATAAATTATATCTGGATGCTATCAGGAAGCAAAGTAGAAATTCCAGACAAGCAGTATATAGCTAAGGATTAAAATTGTGGAGCTGTCTGGCTGAAACTGTAATCCCTGTGTCAACAACTTTGTTATATACAGCATTTATACAGCAATTATGACAATAACTTGTCAATAACTTTGAAGGAAGACAAACCACAGATTTGGGAGTTACCCCGTATATTGTGAAGAGTAGTAAACAAGGACTAATACTGGTCTTTCTATCTGCAAAACAACAAAAGACAATTGAAAATGGATTCAACTTGGTTTATATTAAAGCAGCAGGAAGTAGGGTGAGGTCATCTGTTAAGGACAGAGCGATGAGACTTTACTTATTCTTCCGTGGGTCTGTAGGGAGAAAGAAAAAGGCATTAGTATTCATCCCCACCCCTTTTTAGGATGTTTTAACACCCTGTGTTGGACCCTTTGGCTCCCCTAAGCGCACGTGTGTAAAAAACTATAGTTTGGAAATTTATGATTATTACTTAATAACCTATCCAGCAGGAACAAAATGCTTATTAAATACAAATCCACTGGAAAAGGAGAACAAAAAAGTCCAAAAAGGCTAAACCAATTATGAGGAAAAAAAAAACCTAGATCTGACCACACAATGTTCAGTTCTGAAAACATCATTGGGTTGACTCACATACTTTCCCGCAATCACTAACCAAACGCCTCAAGTATCCAAACATTTTCTTATTTTCCTACTTCAGTCTCTCTTCCTCTGGTAAAATTTATGGTTTTAAGGGGAAAATTATTTCAATTAATCAAGCTGCAGCATCTGCTGTTGTGTGAACTATTTAATTTGCCAATAATGGCGTAATCTCATTGCCAAGCACTATAGTTATGAATCCCTTTGGAGCATTAAATGTGTGTGTCTCTGTGCTCCACTTTTATTTCCAACCTGCAAAAGACAAATGAATCACAATGACATGAAATGGCCTTTTCTTTATTTAATTTTGCTCAGTTCTTTCACTTTTGTGGTTAGTCTGAATTACGAGAGTTGATGACTTCTTTAAGAAGTGTTCTTTTGCAGACATATATAAGCAATGTCTTAAAACACAGTGACAGTTTAATTCAGAGGCTAATTAATGCAAGATTAAGGCACTGTGCAGGAGTCAAAATGATAATAATGTTGTGAAATCTATAAACTGTGTGATCTGCGCTGACCTGCCCCACAGTATTACTGGGGGTTAAAGCTGTCACATGCACGAGTCTCCATATGGCGAAACAGCTGTTTTCTAATTAGCACAGGAAACATGAAAACAAGCCTTGTCTTCCTGATTTCAGGCACAGTTGACTACTATTTTCCTCTATAAATGAAAAAATGCATAATGACATTTCTTCTCTAAAGTGGAGATAAGGTTTCCATAAATTACAATTTGTAGTAGCTTATAGTAATTTTAATACTCAGGTGAATTTTCAATATAATTTGCCTGTGGCTATAAAACAAGTATCTGCAGTAGATTACAACACTTTAAAACTCGTGTGGGGATTTCCAAAGATTTAGTTGCACAGTAATAATGTACAGTGTGATGAAACTGCACGGTATAAACAGCAGCTCAGACCTGAATATATTCAGGGGCCAAACTACCTTATGTTTTGTAATGTACTGTACATGTTTGCAACCATAACAATCTACCAATTTTCTCGTCCTTCTTCTTCCATTACAGGTAGGTTTGAAGGCTGTGCTTATTTTGGTGGCTTCACAGGACTCACTCACTCCTACAGAGCCAGTTCCTCACAACATAGGAAATATATACAGAGTGTGGGAGGACAATGATCAAACCTAGAGAGGCAGTGGCGGCAGCACTGCATCACATATATGACCATGCTTCAACTCTATTTCAAACTGAACACAGGGTCAGGAAAGGCAGGGAAACTTAATTGCTCAGGAAGCAGGCTTACTGCAACAACACAGCCAAAAGTATAAGTGGTACTTTGCAGCGAGAGAAAGAGAGTGTTTAGGCATTACTTTCAAGTTTCTCCAGCAGCTGGCTTCCTGCAAAACCTGATAGGAACCAAAAGACACAAGCCTGCAAAGACAAATGCTCTTCTTAAACACAACAAAAAAGCACACTCCAGAATATGAAAACCATCTGATAAAGGTTTTATTTTTTGTGAGAATCTAGAGGGTAAACTTTCAGTTTATAAAGTTTTAGGTTTTCTTTTTAAATCTCAAGTTTTTTTTTCTGAACCATGTAAGAAGGAAACTGCAGGACTAAAGGTACTTAATGTTGGAGCCCTTTGGAAAAAACTTGTCAGTAGGTGAAGGCAAATCACAAACTGACATTCTTTTTCTGGGTTAAGATTGGAGTGGGGGTGAAAGCAGATAGATTGTTCTTTCTGTCTACAGACATTGTAAAATCCAATAAAATGTTTAATTAACAGTTATATTTTCTGATTGATCATGCTTGAATTTACCTATATAGTAATTGGTAAAAGAAAAGACAGTATGAAAGTCATTAGAATTGTGTGCAAGAAACACATAATATGTCTATTTAAGTAATAGAACAAATTTATTATGAACACTTTAATTTGTTGTTGACTCACTACATCTGGGAGTGGTGATGTGTTGCTTGTTTCACCTGTCAAACATTTGGTTTTTTCCTATACAGTATACACTAGTCCCCCATATCCATCCATTTTCCAACCCGCTGAATCCGAACACAGGGTCACGGGGGTCAGATGGAGCCAATCCCAGCCAACACAGAGCACAAGGCAGGGACCAATCCTGGGAAGGGTGCCAACCCACCGCAGGACAAACACAAACACACCCACACACCAAGCACACACTAGGGCCAATTTAGAATCGCCAACCCCCATATCCACATGTGCTATATTACAAGGCCTACCGCAGATGCCCAAAACTGTGGATAGTAGCAAAACCTTATATATACGTCCTTTCTGTTTACATATGTGCCTATGATAATGTTTAATTGATAAATTACCCACAATAAGACATTACCAACATTAAATAATAATAACATACATTTTACAGTATTATACTTATGCTCTCTCTCCCTCTCTTGAATGTAGCAATCCGTGTGACAAAAATTACGTCAAAGACAGAGACATACCCGTGTTATGCTGCTGTGTGCTGATTTTTCACTGCGATATGTGGATATGGCGCTCTGTATCTGAATTGTTGAAAAAATTTGCTCGGAATGGCATGCAATTATAAAGTAATGAATCATTTATTTCTGGAATTTTACATATTTTCGGGCCATGGTAAACCATGGATAACTGAGACTGCAGAAACCGAATTTGCAGATATCAGGTTTCTATAGTAATTAATAAAATCGTTTATATCACAGGAAATGTTGTTTTGAGGGGTATCGGTTTTAACTTTCTTGGTGTGACTATCATTGATGAACACCAGTGGCATAATACATTTCAGATATTGTCAAGAAGCTTCACCGACAACTTACTTCCTTTGGACCTTTGAGAACAGCCCGGGCTTCTCCATCATTACTTACTAACATCCAGATGTGAACAGTGGTGTCCATCTTCACAGATTACATCACATCCTGGTACAGCATTAGCTCAGCTCAAGGTTGTAAAGCACTGCAGGGAGTGGTGAAGACAGCACAGAACATTACCAGTACCATGCTGCCTTTTATTCAGGAGATTTGCAAAACGTCCTGCCATAGAAAACCAAACAGTAATTAAAAATCTCAGGCACCCTGTAAGATTGCTACTCTCCCTTCTCCTTCCGGAAAATAGTACAACACCGTTGCACCAGAACATTTATAAACAGTTTTTACCCTATAGGTCACATGGTTACTAATTAGCCAATCCTAACAATATATATTGTATAAAAACATAAAAAAACTGCCTGTTAGAGCAAGTGGAGGCACAGTAAACTGCGGTTGGTCCAAAAGTTAACAGTGTCTACTGGCCGTGTCATTGACAGTGATGTGGTTGCAGAATCTCTCCCACCAGTATGTATACTCCAGTCAGCACAATAATATAATGAAAAAATATTAATTGATATTATAATGTGTTGTGTTGTAATATAAATGTGCTAGTCTTTGCAGCTGCCACTGGTACCTCTACAGGTCCCCAGCATGAGGGGAGCTCAATGATATCAATTCCTTCAGAGCAAAATCAATCTTCCCATTCCAGATCCTCAATGAATGTTGTGTCACAACCACAACGCAGTCCACAGTCACTTGTACAGACCCTCTCCTTAAGGAAGAGGTTTAATATATGTGCCTAACCACTTGTGTACTTGTCCCCCAACTCCCAACACTACCTGATTCACAGAACACAGGATGGTCACCATAATTCTAGTATTCCCAGTGTAGGTGAGAGTTTTGATGGCAACGTTTTGATGTTCTGGTGGTGCAAGACCTGGGGTGGTGGTTTAGGGAATTATAAATCATTGGGGGAGGGGTGGTTAGGGGTAGTGTCAGTAGTCAGTAACTCCCACCCAGGGGGCTGGACTCACACCGTTGTAACTACATCTTACTTCACACACATGTCTCCAATGAGTTGAAAACAAAGACAGTGTGCCTTACAATAGCCCACTCGCTACAGCATTTTACTCCTAAATATTGATATATCAAAATTTCTTTTCTTAATGTAGATGTACCATCCTGCCAAATGTCAGCTTTTTAACTCTGTGGGAAACAGTGTTTTTGATCCTGAGTGTTTGAGTAAGTGAGTGAGTGAGTGAATGAGTCAGTCAACTTTGCATTATATATATATACAGTATATAGCGAGAGATTAGCACTGTTGGGGATAATGATTACTGTTGTCCTTCAGTTGCCTTAATGATTTGTTTTCATGAGTTGAACCAAAGTCAGATTCCATGGAAATTACATTATTATGTCAGTAGTTTGCTTAGTTTTATTTAATGTATAATTAACATTATTGCAATATTTCAATAAGTGTAAATATTGCCATTTGACTGTGACCTTGACAGTCATAATGGAATCACACAAGCCCTGAATGTCACACCGTTACTGGCAAATTACTTTACATTTGGCACTTTATGATCCTTTCAGTGTGGCCCCTTTCAAATGTGGGTCAAAATTAATTTTTACAGCGAAAGCAAGAGGAACAGAAAGTAAATAAACAAGACATGCCATTATAAATTGAATGTATTGTAATAAAGGAGGCACATGTAAGTAATAAAATCAAATCCACGTGTTTGCTTTTTAATTTACTTCAGAACAAGCCTGACCTGTCATTGTAACATTATTTTTAATTATACTCCATTAAAAAAGCATGGTACACTGGGAATGAGGAAAGGTGCTCACTTATTAATTGCTTGTCATTTCCTAACAATAACAAGGTGTGTTTATTTTCAGATGCTGGTGAGTCTGTAAAGCAGAGAAATTATTAAAAATAAAGTGAATGTAGCATAATGGGTTTACATTAAAAACATGTAAATAATTTGCTTAGTTGCAATTTTGGTCAACAATTAGGTGGCATTATGTCTAGATGCCAATGGACATAAATTGCACGGAGAAATATCTGGTATTATCTTTTTTCCACTGTGAGCTTAACAAATATATATCTCATCATGTTTTACATAAAAATTGTAAAAAGATTTTACAGACAAGGGTTGCCAACATCTTAGATTTGAATCATCCACTGTGTTGTTGTCTGTGTGGATTTGCATGTTCTCCCTGCGTCTTTTGTGGGTTTTTTGGTGTGTGTCTCAATTTAATTGGCGACTTTAAATTGTTGGACTGCTGCCTCGTCCAGGGTTGCTTCCTACCTTGTTTCTGGTATAGGCTTCAACTCCCACACCCTACCCTGTGAACCAGAATTGGATCCGGTGAGCTTCAGGATGTATATAGGTGCCGGTCATAAAATTAGAATATCATGACAAAGTTGACTTATTTCAGTAATTCCATTCAAAAAGTGAAACTTGTATATTAGATTCATTCATTACACACAGACTAATGTATTTCAGATGTTTATTTCTTTTAATTTTGATGATTATACCTGACAACTAATGAAAGTCCCAAATTCAGTATCTCGGAAAATTAGAATATCAATTAAGACCAATGCAAAAAGAGGATTTTTAGAAATGTTGGCCAACTGAAAGGTATGAACATGAAAAGTATGAGCATGTACAGCACTCAATATTTAGTTGGGGCTCCTTTGGCCTGGATTACTGCAGCAATGCGGCGTGGCATGGCATCGATCACTCTGTGGCACTGCTCAGGTGTTATGAGAGCCCATGTTGCTCTGATAGTGGCCTTCATCTCTTCTGAATTGTTGGGTCTGGCGTATTGCATCTTCCTTTTCACAATACTCCATAGATTTTCTATGGGGATAAGGTCAGGCAAGTTTGCTGGCCAATCAAGAACAGGGATACCATGGTCCTTAAACCAGGTACTGATAGTTTTGGCACTGTGTGCAGGTGCCAGGTCCTGTTGGAAAATGGAATCGGCAGGTCCTGTTGGAAAATGGAATCTGCAGGTCCTGTTGGAAAATGAAATCTGCATCTCCATAAAGTTTGTCAGCAGCAGGAAGTATGAAGTGCTCTAAAACTTCCTGGTAGATGGCTGTGTTGACCTTGGACCTCAGAAAACACAATGGACCAACACCAGCAGATGACATGGCACCCCAAACCATCACTGACTGTGGAAACTTTACACTGGACCTCAAGCAACGTGGATTCTGTGCCTCTCCTCTCTTCCTCCAAACCCTGGGACCTTGATTTCCAAAGGAAATGCAAAATCTACTTTCATCAGAGAGCATAACTTTGGACCACACAGCAGCAGTCCAGTCGAGATGCTTCTGACGCTGTCTCTTGTTCAAGAGTGGCTTGACACAAGGAATGCCACAGCTGAAACCCATGTCTTGCATACGTCTGTGCGTGGTGGTTCTTGAAGCACTGACTCCAGCTGCAGTCCACTCTTTGTGAATCTCCCCCACAGTTTTGAATGGGTTTTGTTTCACAATCCTCTCCAGGGTGCGGTTATCCCTATTGCTTGTACACTTTTTTCTACCACATCTTGTCCTTCCCTTCGCCTCTCTATTAATGTGCTTGGACACAAGCTCGAACAGTCAGCCTCTTTAGCAATGACCTTTTGTGTCTTGCCCTCCTTGTGCAAGGTGTAAATGGTCGTCTTTTGGACAACTGTCAAGTCAGCAGTCTTCCCCATGATTGTGTAGCCTACACAACTAGACTGAGAGACCATTTAAAGGCTTTTGCAGGTGTTTTGAGATAATTAGCTGATTAGAGTGTGGCACCAGGTGTCTTCAATATTCAACCTTTTCACAATATTCTAATTATCCGAGATACTGAATTTGGGACTTTCATTAGTTGTCAGTTATAATCATCAAAATTAAAGAAATAAACATTTGAAATACATCAGTCTGTGTGTAATGAATGAATCTAATATACAAATTTCACTTTTTGAATGGAATTACTGAAATAAATCAACTTTGTCATGATATTCTAATTTTATGACCGGCACCTGTATATTGTATGTAATAATTTATTTTCTTGGAACTGGGTAGAAGGGTGAGTTAAATGGCAGGAGACTGAAATCAAGTGCAGCTCACACTTTATTTACTGGACTACACTGCCTACTTCATAGCCTGATGACATTACTTTTTGGGGAGAAAAAGGCACTGTACATTCTCACAATTCTCTCCCTAAGAATAAGTAAAGTGTGCTATAAAGTACAGCAGATCAACTTCTAAACATTTACTGGAATGTGTAGAGGCCCAACAGAAGCTTTTTTAAAATACAAGTTTGTCTTTTGTTAAAGCTAGCCTGCATATGTTCATTTGCTTGCATGTCTCCATTTTTTTTATTGATCTTGTTTTGGCTTTAGAATATGGACAAATGAGAACACATAAAATGCATAAATTAGATTAATTACTCTAATGTTTTAGTTCATTTTAGCTCATCACAAAAATATCAGTATTTCGGTGACTCAGACAGATAAAAATATACAGGTTATTACAAAAAAACAAAAACAAAGCAAAAAGCAGCACTTGCTGCAATTGCAAGGAAGCACAGGCATTCTCTCTACCGATAATGAAATCAGGAAGTTTTGTCTTTTGCAGTGAGCTTTTTCATTCGGTTCTGTAGGTAACTGGGACAATGACCTTTCCTATCTGTAAAATTTGTTATTCATATTCAAGCAAATAATAAGAGGACACAAATCATCAAACAATAGGAAATATCTCCATTATCTTAAATCAAAATAAATTGTTTTATGTTTTTGCATTTTTCAAAAAGGTACGCTGGAATAATCTGGGGATGTGCCAGTGCCTGTGCCAGTGTTATTTAGGTGAAAATAGCTGATTGAATTCATTCTTTTTATAGCATGCATTGAAGAATTTATCTGCCAAGTAATTCCATTAGTCCAGTGTTGGTCAAGGGTATGTAAAGATTCATTCATTTGTTCAGAAAAATCTGTAGTATAAGGAATTGGCATTAAAATCGGATTCTGACCTATGGTGTGACTGTGAACTGGCCATTTCACCTTTGTACATCTGCTGCAACCACAACATATTTAAGGGTGGCACAGTGGCATGCAGTTCAGCTACACAGATCCACCATCCTGGGTTTGAATTCCACTGCTGTGGAGTCAGCATGTTTTCCCATATTTGAGGGGATTTTCATCCACATCTCCAATGATGTGTCCATTAATTGTTAATTCCAAACTGGCACTATGTTGGAGTGAGTTGGCATTTACACTGGTGCTTTGTTCAGGACCAGTCAGGATTTTATAATGCTACATGTCCATAATTGACTGACTTGAAATTCCTAGCTATTTTCTGAAAACATAAGGAATAGCATTTTTCAATAATGGATCAGGCCTATACCCAAAGTCACAAAAATGTTAATTTAATAATGTAAAATGGAGAAAACAGCAGGAAGCTGCAATGATTAGTAAATAAATGGAAAAGTCATTCTCAGTGCAGATGGTAACACATCAAACTGTATATTAGCAGTATTGGGGTTTAAGTTTATGTGCATCTTTTTTATGTTGACCTTATATATCATTTTATATTCAAAATATATTTAACTCAAATAATTAACAACACTACTCAAGTTATATGAAAAACCAAATAATGTTTTTACTGCTGGATAGTTATTGTAATCTGTAGTGAGAGTACACAGCAGGTAGAGAAGAACTTGGAGAGGTGTATGTATTCACTGGAGAGAAGGAGTAAGACTGGGGTACATGTTCATGAATGAGAGAGAAGGTGGTGGAAGGGTGCAACTGCATGGAGCAGAGGTGGTGAAGATAGTCGAATTTAAATACTTGGTTCAACAGGCCAAAGCAACAGAGAGTACAGCAGAAGGGTGAAGAACAGAGTGCAGGCAGGTGGGACAGGGTGGAGAAGAGGGGCAGGAGAGATTTGTGAAAGAAAAGTTGCTGCAACAGTGAAAGGGAAGCTCTATAAAATAGTAGCGAGATCAGGGGCCTCATGTATAAACGGTGCATATACACAAAAATGTTGCGTACTCCCATATCCATGTTCAAATCGCAATGTATAAAACCTAAACTTGGCATAAAACCATGCACATTTTCACGGTAGCTCAAACCCTGGCTTACGCAAATTCTCCACTCGGTTTTACAAACTGGCGGCACCCAGCGTCAAAGCAGTGCTTTTGTTCCGGTGTGGTTTCCCTTTTTTTTAGATCCACATCCCTGATGCGGCTTTATCACATACACTGAAATTAACCTCATATTGTTCATTAGTTTAAGGCATCTGACTGTAATTAACCTGTAACAATATAATGGTCCACAAAATAGCCAAACTATTCTAAATACCATAGCTGCTTTAATGTTGTTACTGTCACTGCATTTTCTTCTTCTACTTTCAGCTGCTCCCATTAGGGGTTGCCGCAGCGGATCATCTTTTTCCATATTACTCTCACTGCACCACTCGGAGTATTTATATCACTGTATCTGAGTGTGAATCACTGCTGTACAGCAGCTGATCGGAAAGAGAATTATCAGTATACAGAATCAAGCACTCGCTGCCTCAGCCATTCGCTATTTGAACTGCTCTTATCCGACAAATGCTTCAGAGCCTTTCTTGTATGGACCTTGCGGTTCAGAAACAGTTTCACCCCAAGAACTATAAATGCACTTAATCAATCCATCAAGTGCTCCTTATAGAACTGTTTGTACTTACAAGTACAATTACCTCACTGTAAACTTGTACAGTTGTAATATTGCACAACCTGTGTCACTTTATAAAGCGCGTATTTACATACTGTATGATGACGATATTATTTTAAAGATGAAATGCAGCAAAATATGTTTATTACATTATACTGATAAAATGTTAGTCATTTAAATAATCTATATTGTTAAAAATTAAACATGTGAGGACACAGTGTCGTAGCGCTAGCAATGAGCTGGCGCCCCAATTATTCCTGCCTCGTACTGTATTCTTGCTGGGGCTAGCACAACACTGGAAAGATAGATGGATAGAATAATTAAACATGTACTATGGAGATATTTCAATGTTCCTTAAAAGTTTTGAAGAATCGGAGTTCTAAGTTACAGATGGCTTAATGTCTATTACAGAGCTGATTGTGTGGTGATTGGTTACTTGGAGAAAGAAAAGGAAGGACAGGAATTGGGGGTTAGTATTTTTGAAAGAGACAGTACTGCTGCAATAAATTATTTCATCGAAGGTCGCGCACAGCGCAGCAAGCATCTTGCGGGAGGCAGGAACAATCTGTGGACTAGGCGCCTGCTCATCACTATTACTGCGCCACCGTGTTCCCATGTTTAATAACATGCTTTAATTCCTATCATCATGAAAATGATATCAAGTATACATCTCAGCATTTTAATTATTCAGAGAGCTGTAATATCACAAATGTAATGGATTCTGTGTACTGTCAGAGGAAGAGAAAGCCCATTTAAGAAGCACGTAGTGATTCACACACATAGAGCAAACAGAAGAACACATACAAAACAAAGCATTTAACATGCTATTTTAGTTACGATGGTATTTGAGAAACTATTAAATTCAATGATTTAAAGATGACGTTTATGATGTTTTACTTTAATGACAAAATATACTATGTGATTGAAGTGGAAATTTCGAGATTAAAGTTGGCATTTCAAGCTTTTTTCTTACTGTGTCCCTATTTTTTTTTCTCTGTAACCTAATAAGGTTTCATATGACATCTGGACGGTGGGCTACAACTCACCTTTTCACGGCGACTTTAATATCTGACTGCTTCTTTTTTATTTCGGGCACTGTGCGACTTTGTGAACTTGAGCTTTCGAGTTTCTCCGACACGCTATATCACTCGATTAACTTCCTTTTGTTGATTATATCACTGTTTAAACAACAACAAATAGTAAGTTTTTCCTTCACTGAAATTCTTGTATTTTCATCTGTGCTTTTGCCATTGTCTTTTCAAAGAAGGCTGAGCTTAAGGACAATTTATATTGATTTGCATATTCAAAGAGGCATAATTCTGGGGGAGTTGGGGTGGGACAGCAGGCATGTACACGTGCATTACTTTTCACACTGACTGGGATTTATGTAGTGGATAAACATGGAAGTTAGCGTTCACACAGATTTATGCATCTGGATTTTTTTGTGCATACGAACATTTCCGCTTTTGTCCGTACGCCATGTTATAGTGTGAATTCTATGCAAGGCGTTATGCATAAGGCCCCAGCTGTATTGTATGGTTTGGAGACTGTGGTACAAACAAAAAGACAGCAGGCAGAGCTAGAAATGGCAGAGTTGAAGATGCTGCACTTTTCACTCAGAGTAACGAGGGCAGACAGGATTAGAAATTAGCATATTAGAGGTACTACCGACAGGTATGACTGTTTCGGGCCAAGTGAGAGAGGCTAGATTGAGGTGGTTTGAGCACATGCAGAGGAGACATGAGGGGTACATTGGAAAAAGAATGTTGAGGATGGGGCCGCCATGTAATAAAAAGAGAGGAAGGCCAAAGAGGAGGTTTTTGGATGGCGTGAGGGAAGATATGAAGACAGTCAGTGTGGCAGAAAATGAAATAAAACACAGTAAATGATGGAGACAGATGATCTGATGTGGCGACTCCTAAATGGGAGGAGCTGAAAGAAGAAGAAATTCTAAAAAATTTACAACACATCAATGACTTTCAATTTTTACTTCTATCCTTTCCTTATGTATTAAGTCACCCATTTACTTTTTTGATTAAAATGCATTTTAACATCTTTTGATTTCCTTTCAATTTTCCATTGCCATCTTCTGTACTAAACAATTTAACCAGATTGCATTATCAATGTCAATTGAGAAATCAAAACCATTGCCATCTCTGTCTGTCCTGCTCAGTTCTTTACTAGTTATGATGTTTGAGTTGGTCCTTTACAAGTATTTAGCTCAAAGTTCAAAATTGGCACTCTGATTCATTAAGAAGAAATGTACTGTACAAAGGTTGTCCCACTTACAGTGGCTCCACAATAGTGACAAGATAACCACACATACGATGATAAAAACCGACACAAATACTAAATTTGGATTGATTCATTTTAAAGAATCTTTCAGTACAGTCTACATCATATGCTGCTGGGCAAGTCCAAATAAACATCATCTATATCTCTCTTGTTCTTTTTCAACTGAAGTTCCTCCCGTGTGCTTTGTGTTGCCCAGATGCTGTCAGAGAAAGCAGAAGAGTGAAGAAGGTTGAAGGGAGGCCCCCAAATTAATAGGCTCCTGGGATAGTACAGGTCAGTGATTGTGATGTCCTGGATCGGGCCGTTGTGAAGTTTTAATTTACCAGAACGTGGTAACATTTTTTTGTAACTTTAAGATAATCGTTTTGGTTCAATAAACCGATGTGTTTAACTAGGCATGTCAGCCCTTGTTTTGCTAGGAATCTCTGGAAACAAAGAACTTTCTCAGCATTTCTCCTGGCAGAGTTGAAAAAACACATTCTCTCAGACTGGCGTGGTATAATAGTGGAAACAAAAAAGAAGAATGCATAGTAAACCAAAAAAGAAAAACAAGCAATTTAATATAATAATAAGTAAAAATGAAATGTATACTTTATTTAATAAGCAAATTATTAACATGAGTTCAAAGCTCATCAGCTACACAGACCTCAACGATATACTAAATATTAACTGATCTTTACTGCTGCCTGCACACCTAAACACGCTGACTATTGCTCCCTGCAGCCTTGAACTGGATTACTCAGTAAATGAATAAATGTAAGAATATTCATATAACAATTGCAATCACAATTCTTCCCAGTGTCTTTTTATCTTTACAGCATAAAGTCACATTTGGGAGATTTTTACCTCCATCAGCACATACTGGAACTTTTAGACTCCCTGCCTCGGCAAATAATTTTGTGGGAGTAGTCACAATGGAAGAGAAAAATATGAGCTTCCATGGCAGCACCACATGGCTTCTCCAGAAAACATGGATCATCTGGCTAGCATATTTTTCTAAATTTTCTATTTTATCTTATTAATACATTTTCTTTTTTGACATCAATGACAGATGACATAACACTAAATTCAGTGTTCTATGCATCAGGCACAGTACCTCAGGTGGCTTCAGTCTTGCTCAGAAAAGCTTTAAATCTTAACAAAAAATCAATTCTTTACAAACCCATGCACAATTGTGTTACTTTTGCATGGCAAGAGAAAAAATACATAATAGCAATTTTGGCCCCTGAGCTATTCTAATAAAATAATAATAAATGCTAAATAATACTTTAGAGTAAAGGCTTTAAGGGATGCTTATAGTGTATTTATTAGTTGCTGAATGCTAAGTGCCACAAAGTAAGCCTTTTGTTAAAGTCATGTTGTATTAGCAGAATGTGATTAGTAGATGCACTATAGGCAACACCTAGTGTGAAGTGCTGATTGAGGCCTTGATAAGTGTACACTGCAGTGGTTTGCTCTCTTGACCAATGACTTTTTATCACCGTACTACATTACATAATCCACAAGGTAAAAGATGCACAAGCTTGATAAGGCAGAAGATAATCGATCTCAGAGTTTTGTACTGTTTTCTCTGGTACAACGTTAATGTTGCTGCTTGATTTAGCAGAAATGAGCAAAGGCAAGAATGAAACAAGGACTTATCAATTTAACTTTATCTTCTTGTAGTGAAGCAGCAAAAGCAAGCAGGATTCAAGTAAAGAAGCATTTTCATCTTCAGTTCAAGTGTATTACAATTAACTTAAAATTTAAAATTGGAGGAACAAAGCAAAATGATGAATATGTCATTTAAAGCACTTAATTGTATACAATGCTGCAAAAAAGTATCTGCACCCTTCCTAATATTTAGTATTTTTGTGTATGTGTCACAATGAACGTCTCTGCAATGCTACACAAAATGTGATATAAGGTAAAGGGAACCAGATTAAACATATATCACAGTTTCTAAATTTCTACTTAATTTATTAAAGTAACTAGCAGAATACCCGCGCTTCGCAGCGGAGAAGTAGTGTGTTAAAGAAGGTACGAAAAAGAAAAGGAAAAATTTTAAAAATAACGTAACATGATTGTTAATGTAATTGTTTTGTCATTGATATGAGTGTTGTTCTCATATCTATATATATATATATATATATATATATATATATATATATCTATGTATCTATATATATATATATGTTGTTCTCATATCTATCTATATATATATATCTCTATCTATCTATGTATATATATACCCGCGCTTGGCAGCGGAGAAGTAGTGTGTTAAAGAAGAAAAGAGAAAGAAAAGGAAACATTTTGAAAATAACGTAACATGATTGTCAATGTAATTGTTTTGTCACTGTTATGAGTGTCGCTGTGATATATATATATAGCAAAATACCCGCGCTTCGCAGCGATGTCATGTGTTAAAGAAGTTATGAAAAGAAAAGGAAACATTTTAAAAATAATGTAACATGATTGTCAAAGTAATTGTTTTGTGTATTTGGCGGCAGCGTCACAAGTTGTTTTCGTAGCTGCATCAGAAAATGTACCACGACGTCTGACACGCCTCCTTTTTACTGTTTTCTCACAGCTTGGATTGCTGCTGTCATATATATACACGCACACACACATATATATACACATACATACATACATATATATATATAGACATATACATATATATATATAGACATATATATATATATAGACATATATATATATAGACATATATATATATATATACATACATACCTATCTACATCAAATATTCACACACATACATACATACACACACACAAATTATATATATGTGTGTATGTATGTGTGTGTGTATATATACACATACATATACTTGTGTGTATGTTTGTATGTGTCTATATGTGTGTGTATAGGTTTGGTCACTGAGTGCAAGGGAAAAATAATAAATTATAGTCTATAAGTTATTAAACAGTAAAACATTAACGTTTTAAGAAGTACAGGTACATTGAAATTACATTTTCTATGTGAACGTTCAAATTTGTGCCTCCTCGATTGTGAATCGCCTTAATATTATTTTGCTGTGGTGTAGAAAAGGGGTCCCGTGTTTGCACTTGTCTGGGCTATAGCGCAGGGGGAGGATGAAAACAATTAAAAGTGCTCACTTTGACTTAAGGCAGAAGCGCAGTCAGCGTCTCAAAGGCCGGCACAGCTATGCGCGCGCTGGCTGCTCGACTTTTGCTGGGCAGGAGACCCCAGTTTGCAGACACGCTCATGATATCAAAAGTCTCAGCTCTTTGGAGGTCATTCATATATTATATATATAGCAAAATCCCGCTACCGCAGCGGAGAAGTAGTGTGTTAAAGAAGTAATGAAAAGAAAAGGAAACATTTTAATAATAACGTAACATGATTGACATTGTCATGAGTGTTGCTGTCATATATATGCCTGCCTAAATAAGTCACCCTCGCTTTGCTCTTACTTTTTACCGTGCATTTAATCATGGCTAGTGGCGGAAAAATTATAAAATGGAAGGAGGATGGCTTTACCAAAACAATTATTGATGGCGAATCGATTATTCATAAAGCTTGAATTGGTGATCTGTTTTTCTGTGTTAACCTCATATTTTTCATACTTCTTCTCAAACTAAGGTGGTGCGAGGGTAAAATGAATCGGGATGCGCTGATCAATGTAATCGGTGTACAGTACCAGGAAATCATGCATTGACAAAAGCTCCCTTTGCTTGTAATGCAAAGTGTGATTAAATGCATTATTTTTAACGCTTATGGAGCACATGCATCGAAGCTTCTCGGCTGTGCTTGTGCTAAGAAAAGGAAAGATTTTAAAAATAACGTAACACGATTGTCAATGTGACCTTTTGTAAGTAGTGCCTGGAGGATTCAGTGTGTAGAAACTCTATAGAGACAGCGTGTGTATTAACTTGTGGATTTTTCTGTGAGTATTTGGTGGCAGTCTGACGAATTTGCTTCGGAAGACAGCGTTAGCGCTGAGCTCAGCTCAGAGCAAAATGAGGTGGGAGGGGAGATGATGACGTGACTCCCCCACCCGCCTTAACTGACAATCCCCACAAACACAGTCTCTCGGAATTTGCATAAGCACACCCCTTCACCTACAATTTTAACTTAGTTACAAAGTGATCAAAACTCTCATTTATATCCTCGCCCTCTCATTAAACTTGTATCCCGCATTACCTGTGTGTATGTGAAACGCCAGCGGTAGCCTGTCTATGAACTTAATTTAAAGTTTAGGTTTACACCTTGCTTTCTTTCCGAGCTGGCAACACTCATGAATATGGTAGTATATGTCACTCGCTCACTTCTTATTGTTTCGCTGCCTTCTCAATTATATAATGCATGTTTTCTTAAGCGCTTTTTGGAGGTCTTCCTGGTTTTCTACGCACTGCGTTGACAGTCAGTTCACGTGATTACGTGGGAGGCGTGATGATGTCACACAACTCCGCCCCCCCACGTCATTCCAGCTCAACTCCATTACAGTTAATGGAGAAAAATACCTTCCAGTTATGACCATTAGGCGTAGAATTTCGAAATGAAACCTGCCGAACTTTTGTAAGTAAGCTGTAAGGAATGAGCCTGCCAAATTTCAGCCTTCTACCTACACGGGAAGTTGGAGAATTAGTGATGAGTCAGTGAGTGAGTGAGTGAGTGAGTGAGGGCTTTGCCTTTTATTAGTATAGATAAAGTTTTTCAAACCCCCGTACTGCACATGTGAAACGATTATTGCTCCCTTAGTTACTCAAACAGCTGGCTTAAATTACAAAGTAATTGGTAAATAGACAGATCTGATTGTAGCCAGACTTGCTGAATTTGAATCTCACCTTATACCAGTGCTTCTCAATTATTTTCTGTCATGCCCCCCCTAGGAAGAAGAAAACATCTTGCGCCCCCCGCGCGACTATAAATAGTATCATTTGTCTATAAAATTGTTATAAGTACAAGTATAAAAAAGCATTTTCCCCGAGGTCAAACGCGCCCCCCTTGACGGAGCCACAGGGGGGCGCGCCCCACTATTTGAGAAGCACTGCCTTATACCGTGAAAGTGAAGTAATCACCACAAGATTTTTAGAAGAACTATGCCTTGTAATGGATGGTACAAATGGGCTGGCAATCCAGCCTGGATTGAAGAGGAACTCATACCCGGCCAGGATGCCCATGCAATGGAAGGGTTGGGAGAGGTGATGACTGGTAAATAATTTCTCCCCCAATACACTAGATGGCTGCATCCCATAGGGCATGTTGGGAACTGGAGTCCCAGAGTTGTGCCTTGTTGGTTTTTGTGGGTGCCAAGAGGGCAGAAGGAGGAAAAGAATCTTGCGATTATAATTGTGTGTTTTTGGCTGTGTTCAATTAAAAGCGTTGGTGAGGAACACAACTCTTCGTGTTTGTGGTTTGGGGCTTAGTGGCATCCCTTTGTGTGTAAATTTCACAAGAGATTAGGACAAAAAAATGTGTGAAAATTAACTTAGCAGGGATCTTTACAAAGGCATTTCTGACGCTGAAGAACTCAACAGTGAGATTCACTATGTCCTAAGGGAGAACATTTAGAACAGTGAGGAATCTTCCCAGGAAAGATCAGCCTGTGAAAAATTACCCCAAGGGCACATCAACGACTAATTCAGGAAGTCACAGAAGATTGCAGAAAAACCTCCAAAGAACTGCAGGTCCCTATAGCCTCAGCTAAGGACAGTGTTCTTGACTCTACAGTGAGTAAAAATGAGATTCATGGGGGACAAGCAATAGCAGAAACCCCTGCTCTCCTAATGTAACATGATTACTTGCCTCATGTTTGGATGATCCGCAGGCCCTCCGGAATAATACTGTAGGGACAGTTAAATCAAAAATAGAACTCTTTGGACAATGACACAGACCCCACTAAGACAGGTAAAAAGCTAATATGGCGTACAATGGTAAGAATACTCATAATAAAATATAAGGGTGGTAATATAATGGTGTGGGAAGACCCATTATTAAAGGAACTTTAGCTGAATGTTCTTAAGGACAATATCTAGTCATCTGTCCATGACATCAAGCTAAAGTGTAATTGAGTTATGCAGCAGGACAAAGACCCTAAACACAAGGGAAAGTCTACAACTGAATGGCTAAAAGAAACAAAATTAATGTTTTAGAGTAGCCAAGTCAAACAACAACAAGAACAAATTATTTCTTGAATATGCCTCAATGGGGTAAATACAATACACAAAACAGGGCAAAAGTAATTCTCTTCACAGAGTTAGATGGCCAGTCGATCATTGCATTCTCAGAAATACAAAGTCCTGATTCAAGCCTAATAGTAACGGTGTGGCAGGACCTAAAAAACAGTTTACCCTCATTAACCTACCAGTGTGTCTAAATTAAAGCAGTCTTGCAAAGATGAAATTCCTTAATAATGACGTGAAAGACTGGTATCAAATAAAAGGTAGCATTTTGTTCCAAGTATTGCTCCTTTAAGTGCTAGAACTAAGTATTGAAACTATGGGGAAAATTATCTTTTCATATGGATGATAAGGGTATTGGATAACTTTGTTACTGGAATAAATTATATAAACAAGTTAGACAATGTATGCAAGGCGTAACATTCAAGTGTCTTCTGTGACTAAGTTAACTCATATGAAAGTTCAAGCATTTCACATTTTACTTACACCATCCAAGAGTCAGTTATTATATTTTTGCTTATTAAATAGTTTTGTAACAATGAGTAACATTCAAAAGTAATTGTGATAATAGAATGCAATTCCTTGTGTTAGTAGACTACATTAAATATGTGCCTTTTATTATTTAGTTCAAACACCATTTAGCTGTAGTTTGAGAAAATCAGTCTGTTAAAGTAATAATTTGCAGATAATATTGCTCAATTAATTCAGTCTTATATATGTTTACATAATTGCTTTACCTTTCCATTTATTTCTAGACATTTTTGTTGTTATTGTTTACATCCCGCGGGCGGCACGGTGGCACAGTGGTAGCGCTGCTGCCTCGCAGTTAGGGGACCTGGGTTCGCTTCCTGGGTCTTCCCTGCATGGAGTTTGCATGTTCTCCCCGTGTCTGCGTGGGTTTCCTCCGGCCGCTCCGGTTTCTTCCCACAGTCCAAAGACATGCCGGTTAGGTGGATTAGCGATTCTAAATTGGCCCTGGTGTGTTTGTGCGTGTCCTGCGGTGGGTTGGCACCCTGCCCAGGATTGGTTCCTGCCTTGTGCCCTGTGTTGGCTGGGATTTACTCCAGCAGACCCCCGTGACCCTGTGTTCGGATTCAGCGGGTTGGAAAATGGATGGATGTTTACATCCCTCCTCAGGCAGACGTGGAGATAGCAGGTGACATCATCCACTCTACTGTACAAACACAGCACCCAAGGCGATTGTGCTAATCTCTGGAGACTTTAACCATGTGACACTAGACAAAACATTACCTGCCTTCTCCCAGTATGTGGATTGTAACAACCAGGGAAATAGGACTATTGACCTACTGTATGCAAACGTTAAAGATGCATACCGCACCACCCAGCTGCCTGCTCTTGGGAAAGCAGATCATAACCTGGTTCTGGTTCAGCCTCACTACAAACCAAGAGTGAGGGAGCTACCTACAGCCACACGCTCATTCAGGAATTGGTCCCCTGAGGCACAGCAGGCTCTGAGAGACTGCTTTGGAACTACGGACTGGGATATCCTGCAGGGATCACATAGTGTGAACATTAAGGAAGTTGTTGACTGCACTAATGACTACATCAACTTCTGTATGGACATTGTAGTTCCAGTAAGAACAGAACGCTGCTATGCTAACAACTAGCCATGGATTACCAGTGACATCAAGGGCCTTTTGAACCAGAAGAAAAAGGCTTTTAAATGCGGTAATCAGCATGAGTTCAAGCGCATGCAGAAGGAACTCCGAGTCTAGCTCAGGGCGGCGAAGGAGCAGTCCAGGAGAAAGCTGGAGCAAAAGTTCCAGAATAACAACATGAAGGAAGTGTGGGATGGGATGACGATCATCACTGGCTGCATCTTGAAGCGGGGTGCCACCATCGAGAGAGATGTGGAGAGAGCACAACTTCTTTAACAGGTTTGACCACCCTAGCCACTCTCACTTCAGAGTACTGCATCCTCCACCCATCCTTCTGCTGATACCAGCATAGGAGAGAGTTTCCCTCCACCCACAATTATAGCAGCTCAGGTAAGCAGAGAGCTGAGGAGACTTCGTGCCAGCAAAGCAGTGGGTCCAGATGGAGTATCGCCACGACTGCTGAAGGCCTGTGCGTTGGAGCTGGGGAGTCCTCTACAGCACATCTTCAACCTGAGCCTGGAACAGGGGAGAGTTCAGAGGCTTTGGAAAACATCCTGTATCACCCCAGTCCCAAAGGTATCACGTCCTGGTGAGCTGAATGACTTCCTGCCTGTCGCTCTGACATCACATGTGATGAAGACCATGGAGTGACTGCTGCTTCACCACCTGAGGCCACAGGTCCACCATGCTCTCAACCCTCTGCAGTTCGCATACTAGGAGAAGGTGGGAGTGGAGAATGCCATCATCTATATTCTACACCGATGTACACCCTCCCACTTAGACAGAGGCAGTAAGAATTATGCTTATGGACTTCTGTAGAGCCTTCAACACCATCCAACCTCGGCTCCTTTGTGATAAGCTGACAGAGATAAGAGTAGATTCATACCAGGTGGCATGGATCGTGGACTATCTTACAAACAGACCTCAGTATGTGTGTCTCAGGAACTGCAGGTCTGACATTGTGGTTAGCGGCACAGGAGCGCCGCAGGGAACTGTGCTTTCTCTGGTCCTGTTCAGCCTATATACATCGGACTTCCAATACAACTCTGAGTCCTGCAACGTGCAAAAGTTCACTGAAAACACTGCTATCATGGGCTGCATCAGGAGTGGGCAGGAGGAGTATAGGAACTTAATCAAGGACTTTGATAAATGGTGCGACTCAAACCACCTACAACCGAACACCAGCAAAACCAAGGAGCTGGTGGTGGATTTTAGGAGGCCCAGGCCCCTCCTGGACACTGTGATTATCAGAGGTGACTTTGTGGATAGGGTAAAGACCTACAAATACCTGGGAGTGCAGCTGGATGATAAACTGGACTGGACTACCAATACTGATGCTCTGTGCAAGAGAGGTTGGCGTCCTTCAACATCTGCAATAAGATGCTGCAGATGTTCTATCAGACGGTTGTGGCGAGTGCCCTCTTCTATGTGGTGGTGTGCTGGGGAGGCAGCATAAAGAAGAGGGATGCCTCACGCCTGGACAAACTGGTGAGGAAGGCAGGCTCTATTGCAGTCACGGAGCTGGGCAGTTTGACATCTGTGGCAGAGCGATGGGTGCTGAGCAGGTTCCTGTCAACTGTGGAGAATCCACTACATCCACTGAACAGTATCATGTCCAGACAGAGGAGCAGCTTCAGCGACAGACTGCTGTCACTGTCCTGCTCCACTGACAGACTGAGGAGATCGTTCCTCCCCCACACTATGCGACTCTTCAGTTCCACCCGGGGGGGTAAACGTTAACATTATACAAAGTTATTGTCTTTTATAACTGCCTCGCACTCTCCACCTTGCATTTTTTAACTTGAACTGCATTTTTATCAATCTTTAATTAATATTATTTTTATCAGTATGCTGCTGCTGGAATATGTGAATTTCCCCTTGGGGATTAATAAAGTATCTATCTATTTATCTAGAGAAGTGACTTTTTTGTACTGTAATTAGTTACCTAAACTAGCAGGAAAGAGTGCTACTGTGTGAGCTGTTTGCAAGTGTGCTCTCCGCTTGGCATTTGACTCGCTTGTATTCTGTATCCAAGTGGTTGTCAGAGGAGTGAAATAGAAAAGTACACAAAATATACAATTTCAAGCAAGGTAAAATTTAAACAGTAAACTGTTTCCTAGTTGAAGTTGCACAGAAGATTTCTCTCTTTTAAGATAGACAGGTTGTCAAATTTGCCAATGCTTTTCAATAGGAGAGTTTCAAATTTGAAAACTTTGTACAGCGCGATCTATTTGCAATATCTGAATAAAAATTGAACTGTCTCAGCTATTCTTCTTTGAAGAAAACGTTTGTGCAGCATCTCAACAATATTGTTACACTTGGGTTATTTCATGTGGACAGACGAACAGACAGGCACAGTAGGTGCTTCACACATTATATATGAATGCACCTAAAAATTGTATTGTGTGTTCATTCTTGGTACCCTTTCTCTTATTTTGCATTTTACCTACAGATCAGAGGTAACTGATTGTATGAAATATTTCCATTAATGTCTTCACTGGTCTTGTTAACCTTTACAACAAGTACATTTTCTTTACTCCAAAGAAGCATATTTCTTCTTATTGGGTTCCAAGTCACCTGATGATGCCATTAGACTTCTGGACAATCTTCCAAATGCAATATTCTTGAGTTGCTAATATATTTTTGTATTTTATTGGACAAATGTCATTAGCCAACATGTTTTCTTTTATTTCCTGCATGTAGTTTTATACACTTCTCTACCTACCTTCCAGGTATCTGCTCGCTCTTGAAGCTTGTGTAGGTATTGTAGAAGGAAACTTTTTAATATTAGCATAGAGAATAGCAAATTAACATAAAGAGCCATAAAAAGTATTTAAAAGCTTCTAAAACATTAGATTAAGCATAAATTAGAATGTTAAGCAAATAAGATAGGTCAAGCAAATAGTTAACTAAAAATCAGTTATATTGCATTATTTTTAAGCTTACAGCAAAATTTCCAGAGTGAGAAAAGAACAGAAAATTGACGCACAGAAACCAGCTTAGAACAGGATAAGAGGTTGAGAACATCTGTGTTTAAGGCTAGGAAGCTAGGAAGCGATAACACAGAGAAGATGGCTCTGGAAGGCACATAGCGAAACCAGCTGGGTTGATGAATCAGCAGAAAGGCAACAAAAGGCTATTGCTGTAAGCAAGGTCAGACTGTAATGCAGGAAGAGAAAATCTTAGTAAATTCAGGCTTTAGGAAAAATATTAGAAATTAGGTTTAGTGTAAAAATGAAGACAAATCAAGTATGCCAAGCAATGATTAAATGAAAGCATATACAATATTTCTTTTTAATTAAAGTTTAGCTTTAGGCCAATATTATAGTATAGCTTGAAAGGCTAGAGGAGGAAGTGACACCATAAAAGACCAAATATGGAATAGAGGACATCTGCCGAGTTGAAGAACCAATCAGGAATAAGAAAAACAGAAACTGGAATAAACAATAGACAGTATGGCCAGGTGCAGAATGAGCTCATTGAACAAGGTTAAAATTATAAGAAATTGTTATAAAAACTTTGATTATGGCAATGTTCAGGGCTCAATCTCATTTGGCCGAATTGGGTTGAGTCCGTGTTGTTGATTTATTACAATAGAGCTTTAAAACTCTCTCAGTCTATCCCGAGTCCTAATAGCCTTTATTTTTAAGTAAAAAGCCTTCTGATGATGAATTTTTCGCCACGACAGTATTTCCAAATGGCTGCTTGTTCACTTTTTTGACCGACTTATTTTTTCAGTCATCTGTAGATTTTGTATAATTTTATTATATCCTCATATATCTCATTAATACAAATGAAGACACATTTGAAAGTCCTAGAACATTACCCAAGGTTGAGCACTGTCTTTTATTTTGTTTTTGGGCCATTATCTACCTTAGAATATAAGTTATCATAAGAATTTTTAGTACTGCTACCTCACTACTCAGAAACCCAGGTTTTACTCATTGTCTGTTTTTGAACGGCTTTGCATATTCTGATCACTGTCAACATGTGCTCTTTTCTCAGATACTCAGTTTTTGAACAGAACCAAGCAAACACCACAGGAGAAAAGCAGCAGAAAGCTGAATTTTACCACCAAAAACATTTGACCACACATTACTAGAAAGATTGGATTTCAGGAATTTGGTTTATTTTACAGTGTCATTAAGCAGGGTCAAGAATTAAATCTTTTTGCTTTTCTTGTTTTAATTGATGCCTGGTTTCAAGTAATTTCTCTACTTTTTACCAGCTCTATTTTATGAGTTCTCTTGCTATTTTTTCAGTTTGTCTTATTAAATAGACATTGTAATATTTGGAATGGCAGAGAAAAAGTGTGATTTGTTTTTTGGATAAGCTGTAAGAATAGCCATTTAACAGACACTGATCCGATACATGTAAAACAGAAAGTCGTATGCCAAAACCAAATTGTTATTCTAAAACTGTATTTAAAATACTAAACTTATTCTATACAAAATTAAACCTATTCTATCTTTTGTTATCTTTTTCATTCACCATTTAACTTTAATTCTAGACTAGTTTTGCTCTGTATTATTCAAAGGTCCTAAATTTCAGACACAAAGTAGTGCCAACCTCCATTTTCATTGCAAATATAATGAAATGATGCTTTTAATACCATTTACACAAAAGGCTATCAGGTGGTGATATTGTGAAAAACAAAATTGCATTATCTATGAAAACAATGTCAACAAAACAAAATCACCACACCATAATGACATTGCATAAATAATACTAAATATTAATAACAGAGAAAATAGCAACAATAAAAAAAATACAAAAACAAACTACGAAGAATATGGAATTCTTAAAAAATATTGATGATAACAACTCTACTCTACTAGTAGTATACACTACTTTGATACTGACAGTAGCAAAAGCAATCATGGAGGCCATGTTTTAAAAGACTGGCTCCTGGAATATTTGGCTTCTGATTTTTGTTGTGCTGTTGACACAAAAAGATGAAGAGAGTAGAAGGAATACAACGTTAAAAAAGTATAGAGTAATGGAAACTATCTTGAAGAAGAATGGAAGGCATTAGATTGCAATGATCCATTTAGAAGAGGAAACAGAGTATGGGAGTGAGATCAGTTTAGGGAAGCTTCACCACAAAACTCTGCGTGAACAATCATTCAGTTATGATAGCTCATGCTCTATAGAACTCTGTCCTCGTCTGTTCATGAGGCCTCATGCTTTCTTAAAGTTAAGATAGCCACCTGTTTTGCTTGCTAGAATGTTTCCACCTCCATTTTGTTGCAAGTGCAGACAGTGCCTTGTTTTTACTGTGTTAAATTTTTTCAAGTCGCATTTTTTGCTGGATCTGTTCTGTATCAACCTGAGATTATGTGTTTTATTGTTGTGTTTTTAAAATATTATTTGTCACATTTGTATGTATTTTCTATCATTTTTGTAATTATATACTGTCATTTTTAATGTGACTCCATTCCAAGTGTTTTATGGGTGGAGTCTCAGGAGGCGTGGCTACAATGACATGACTGCTGCTGGGTCCTCCTTCTGCCTTTATTTGGAAGCCAGAGTGAGAGATCCAGCCAGTGGTTCTTTGGTTTGTGGTAGGAGTCTTTTTTTGCATGTATTATTGTTTTTTTGGTTACTGGATTTTCTTGCCTACTTATTTGGAGTTACCTTTGACGTTTGTGAATTGGCACTTGTTTGCTGTGGACTTTCTTTTAAGCAAATCCTTTTTGCTCATTGCAGTATTTTGCTCTGTGTTTCCTCTTTTGTTAAATAAATTCTTCTTTTATAAAGATGCTTTTTTGAACTTCTGTTTACAAGCCTGGGGTTGCTTGTTATCCCGTCCCTTGTATTGCATTCTGATATATTTTGTGACATTTCTTCATAGTTTGAATTTTTAATCTAGACTTTCCTACTTTTGGATTAGCCAGGTGGAAGCCATCTAGTAGTTATCTGGGTCAGGCTGGAGTGGAGTGAGTCTCATCTTGGCTGGCTAGTAAAGATACTGTCCTGGTTTTTTGAGTCTTTTTCAAAACTTCAACCATTTTTCATCATGTCTATGACTTCTACAAACTTCAAGATCCTTTTCATGGTCCTCCTAACATTTATCAATATTGGGATTTTTTCTTACATATTGTATGTTGTTTTAACTTTTATTATGCTTGTGATCTTTTCAGTATGATACAGTATTGCAGTTTTGTTTGCTGTGTAAAATGCCTTGGGCTGGTTAATACTTTTAATAATACTCTACAAAATGTATGTGGCACTAATATTAGGAGAGCATACTAACTGAAAAAGCACTTAAACTGAGGAAATTGAGAAAACCACCTTTTAAAATATGAATAAAGTCACTTACCATATGTTGAGCTCACTGAAGATGAGAACATTGTATGTACTGTTGGGGATATGAGTGCTCATGCTGATAGCATTATAGGTATTACATTATGCTTGCTGGTGCATGATGTCAAAGCAACTGCAAAGGAACAGTTAAAAGAAAAAAAGAGACTGTCAGCTTGTCTTATGTCTTCAGATGAGGTAGAATTTAGGTCTTTTATTTATTTATTTATTTTACTCAGTTTAGCACCAGGGCCTATTAGAAACAAAGATGCCACAAAATGTAGTATGATTTGTGTTTCTTTTGCTATTAATGCCAGGACATTCCAGTGGTATTTTATTTGTACCTGCTAGGCCATAACTACAAACAAAATGAAATGAGTATTTAAAATAAGTACAATAGATGATGATGAGTGATATAAAAAAATAGGGGAGCAAAAAAAGTTGGAATGATATGCTCAAATGACCTGAAAGGTGAAAGAGAAAAGCAACAGAGAAAGAAGAATGAATAAACAATAGCTCCATCCCCACATCATGTCAAATAGGATATATCATAAAATGCAGCCATCTGCATTGGGATGGACAAAGTTGGGAGTGTGACAACTCTGGTGATGTCTCCAAGGTAAAGGTTATTAAGTGAAGAAATAGAAGTGGAGGGATCAGACAGAAGAAGCAGAAAATGGCGCATATTATCTATATACTACTACATTTCTGTGCAACTTAGCTGCAGTGATGCTGTTCATTGTGTTGAATTTTACAGGTAACAAATTGGGAAAATAGTTAAGATGTCTGGAACAAAACAAGGCAGCATTTAGCACTGATGAGCTAGCCAGTGTCCCAGTGAAGAATGCATTTCAGGTACACATCTGAAACTACGTAATATTTGGATGAGTGGCATCATTAAAGTAATTCCTTTTACTCCACAGCCTTTAAGGTTAGTTAAGCTGCCATATACAGCAATCCACAAAATTGAACCCACTGCAGAAAAGTGAAGGTTAATGTAGCTGAGAACATAGATGAGCTCTCACAGAAAAATCAAATGTAGCTACTCTATATATCATTAAGGTCTTATGTAGGAACACAGCAGAACTTTAAATATTTAAATGAGAAGAAGTCAGATCACATCATCATAAGAACCTAAGCAGTTTTGACAAATGAGAGAAGACCTTTTAGTGTACAAGAAGATTATTCAAGTATTTAATAGCTGTGTTGTCTCAATATTTCATCCAGAAAAACATTTTAAACGCTGTCAATATACTGTATCTGTTTTAACTAAATAACTTGGTAGCTTTTATCCAGATTTCCCTAAACCTTTGTAGGGGTCTTATAATTATGATATTCCTTGAAAAATAAGAACCCTCAAAATATATTTTCTAAAGTGGATATAAACCAGGATGAACTCAACAAATCAAATATTTTGAAAGCTGCCCAAAACTGAAATATTGGTATCCAGATGACCTCAACATCCTTCTGCATCAAGTCACATAGAAGAATGAAGGATTTAATGTCACTTATATTTGGTTGAACTTATGTAGCCGCATCAGTACTATGTAATACTAAAACTGATGTAGCATAGAAATGATTTTCAGTAAATAAATTGTAACAAAAAAAAGCAGAAAAAAATCAAACTGGATAAACAGTACACATACTTATTCATTCAAACTCAGGCAATTTTGATTTACAAACTAACTTTGCACAGACAGATCAGTCTCAGGTCATTGGCTGCTTTACCCAACTTTAAATCTTGTGTCCAGAACCTGAGTGTTAAGTCTGACCAGTCTTTAAACCTTGATGCTCACATTACATCCTTATCTCTTTCTTGTTTTTTGTCATCTGAGGATTATATCAATGCTAAGAACAATAGTGTTGAAGGCTCAAATGGAGACACTAATGCTTGCTTTTATTTTTTCAAGTCTTGATTATTGTAATTCTTTATTTACATGTTTAAGAAAGACGTCGCTGATGCTTCAGCATTCAGAATGCTTTTGCTAGATTGTTAACCAGGTCCAGTAAATGGTCTTACATTACTACATTATACTACCAGTCGTCCACTTAGGTCTTCTAACCAGGGCCTTCTTATCATTTCATGTACAGTACTCGGCTAAAGACTTATGGGGATCAGGCATTTCAGTCCGTTTGACCAAAATGATGGAATAGCCTTCATGTGCTTTATGGGATGCTGATACAACTGATACATTTAAAAAACATTTGAAGAGGCACCTTTTCAAGCTAGCATACAGTACAGGCCAAAATTTTGGGCACACCTCCTCATTCAATGTGTTTTCTTTATTTTCATGACCATTTACAGCACTCCATCACTCTCCTTCTTGGTTAAATAGCCCTCACACAGCCTGGAGGTGTGTTTGGGGTCATTGTCCTGTTGAAAAATAAATGATCGTCCAACTAACCTGACTTCTGCACAACACAACTGCTGGTCCCAACCCCATTGATAAAGAAAGAAATTCCACTAAATAACCCTGATAAGGCACACCTGTGAAGTGAAAACCATTTCAGGTGACTACCTGTTGAAGCTCATGGAGAGAATGCCAAGAATGTGCAAAGCAATAATCAGTGCAAAGGGTGGCTATTTTGAAGAAACTAGAATATAAAACATGTTTTCAGTTATTTCACCTTTTTTTGTTAAGTACATAACTCCACATGTGTTCATTCATAGTTTTGATGCCTTCAGTGAGAATCTACCAATGTAAATGGTCATGAAAATAAAGAAAGCACATTGAATGAGGAGGTGTGTCCAAATTTTTGGCCTGTACTGTATGTGTAGCTGTTTTTGGCTTTTCTGTTTAATGTTCATTTTCTTTATATGTTAGTTTAATTTTATTTTTTATTGTTTGTGAATGTTAATTATTTTCACTGCTGTGCTTCACTTTGTGACTATGTCTGCAAAATGCTCTTTATAAATAAATTAGATATAAATGCATTATGAATGTGACCCACATTGCCCTGGCATCCCATTTAGGACTGATTCCTGAGCTGTTCCTCATACAATGTGACTGGATTGGTAGGGCTTGAAAATGGATATCCACCCACTCTTTTACACAGCCATTTGTAATTGTTTTAAATGAAGACACACTATTATACTTTACCTGCCTCTTGTTATCTCAGCTTGCCAGAAAGCCTTCATATAATAAACACTCTTTCAGTCCCTCAAACAGGAATGGCCATAAAAGAAAAGGTATTCTCTGCCTGTGAAAGCTGAAATTTATGTTTTAACAAAAAAACTTGTTTGATGATACTTTGTTTTTCCAAGTTAAGCATTATTTAGTAAAAATGGCCGATGTTACTCAGTTGTCTGGTGTCATTCTTCGTTTGTATTTATAAGCAAACTAATCATTACCACTAATGATAAAGAAAAATGACCATTTTAACAGCAAATGAAAACAGAAAATGGACAATTGTCACCCCCCACAAAAATGGAAGGTTTTCAGTCAGCTAAACTCTTTCAATCTTACATTTTCTAAGTTGTTTGTTTCATTGCAGGATCGCGGGATAATAGAGCTGATCTCTGATGAGACCTTAATAGCAAATCTCACTTATGAATTCATTTAAGTATGTCTTTGAATGTGGAAGGAAACCCAGATTATCTGTAAGACAGCACTTGTAACTAACAAGCCATCCAGCACATTTGTGGGGGGATTATGTAGATAAGGGTCCGGGAATATGTTCTGTGCCATTCTGTCATAGTGTTTTTTAATAGCAGTAACTGATTAAGCAGACATGCATCTAAAGTTAAAGTGTAGACTCATGTTACAAAAAATTATTATGTAGTTATTAAAATTAGTGATGTCTTCAAATCAATGATCATTGTTAATTATTTATTGTTATTGCAAAAAGTCATGCTATTTAAAATACCTAATATTTCTTAAATATGCAAGGGATGATTAAAATGATTTGACTGTGAACCTCAAAGGACTGTTCTACTATGCTGCTTTTGTAAGCAACCTAAGATAAGTTCCTGTTTAGTAAAATGTGTAAATTAGAAATTTCTAACATCTGTAATTATAATGTATTTTTTATTTCAGAAGCAAGATAACATGGATGCCTAAGACTACAAAATGAAGTATTGTGTTGAATTTCTGATGCTAAGGAAAAATGAACGTTAAGAGATTTATTTTCACTTAGTCAGTGTGTATCAGGACCAGTTAATATTCATATATAACAGTTAAGACATAGACAACAGAATTCTGTTATGGCAGTATACCTCTCAAAGTTAACTATCCTTAAAAATCAAGAACATGTCTGAAATATTAACATGATGAATCTTTGGTGGAGTTCAATGCCCAAACTGAATGGTTTTCTCCTAATGCCAAGTGTGCAAACGCAACTTTCACTAGGCAAATCCAGGGACGGAAATGCATGTGGCTATTATCCAGAAAATCCATCATTTTGTAGTACCTTACTAGTAGTAGTACAGGATACCACAAAATACATGTCAAAATAGATGTGTTTCCAAAACCACAAACATATATAGACACCATTGGCAAACTACTATGACTCCTCAAATATGCAATGACAAATGGTTGATCTGTTGTTTCTGTGCACAGGATGGAATACCCACTATTCCTTGTGAATCTGAGATTCAGCTATTCAATAGAGTCTCCATTCCAGTATTATAGCAAAGGCTTTGCTATCTCAGCTGAGAAGTGTAATTCCTCAGTATTTGGAGCATGACCTTTTTTAAAAACAGTGACCATCGCTACAATCTGGTCAGATTTCATCCTTCCCTACAGCCTTGCTACCATAGAGTTTTTAAATCATTAGAGAGACATGAGTCCAGAAAGGGACCTAATCCCAGTCAATGCTTTAGCAGTGCATCCTTCAAGGACAGCTTATCCAATGATTTTAGGAGTTGCAAAGAAATGCTCCTTCTACCTCTCAACAGCTCCCATAGTTCACATCAATCTTTCCCTACCCTTGTCATCCAATCTTTGTCAGAAAATCAGTGTTTTGCCTCAACTTTTTAAAGGCTTTCTGGAAGTCATTTTCTATGGCCTTATAAATCTCCATCAACACATGGGCCTACTCTTTGGCCACTGATGTAGTTATCTCATTTCTGGATCTACTTGTACCTCCTGGTCACATCTGAAAGATCGCCTCCAAAAATTCCATCAATGGGTTCTAGAACTGCCATCATGACGGGAGCCAAAAACCTTTTGGCTTCCTTGCAGCCTTCTCCAACCATGAAATCTTGAAGAGGGTCTTTTCAGACTTGCATACCTTATCTCTTCCAAGATTCAAGATATACTTTTCTGGAAATAGGATTCAGAATCCTTCTGGACAGAGGCATCTAGGCTGTCCCAGCCCTCAGTGCCTGTTTAGGTCTCCCAGTCCAACGGGCAGTCCATTGGTCCAGGTGGCAATCAGTTGACAGCTCAGGGCCTCTTTCAAGTGTTAAGAGCATATGGGCACAAAATGGCACAACTAAGTTAATCATTGATATTTAGCTAATAGGGTATGAATATTTGGTAGTCTGGTAGAAGGTATATTTATGAACAATCTTATGATTTATATGGATAATTTCTGACTGGGACAGAAATCCTTTAACAATTCAAGTGAAACTTATTGGTTTAGTCTAACATACCTGATTAGAGCTGCTGATTAGCAGGGCATATTGCGTCTTTGTTAGTAACGTGTATAAAAATGTAAGTAATACAATGATTATGAACTATTACTAACTCTTCTCCAGTCTGTTTCTCTTCTCCATATCCTGCTGCAGTACTTGGTGCGTCTGCTCTACTGCCAAGCTGTTTTCCTGCAAATGGAAAGACATCACAGGTACTTGGAGCCTTGGAGTCAATAGATTGAAAGATTCTGTCATCATATTGCAGAACCCAACACTGATTCAATTGTAGAATGTCCAGGAGGAGGCTGGTGGCCGGTTGGCTTAGGTCTTCAGGACTCTAACTTTGTTAAAAATGACAGTGGATGCCTCAAAGATTATTTTTCTGGAGAAATGCTGCTGACTGGATTTGTCTTCTTCTCCTATGTTGTCAACTGGCCATTAGCTCAATAATAATGTTAATGGGCTGATAATGTTAGGTTTTATTTATGTTAATCAGCCTAGGACTGCTTTGTTTTACTGTGTATTCAAAAAATCTGTCGTCTTTATGTGTATGCGTTATGTAATTAGCAACTTTAAAAGTTTGTACAGTAAGTGCATTTTACCTGTGAACTTGTTGCAGCACTCTGAGGCAGCATTCAGTGAAAAGTGTTAAACAAAAAATTATATAATTGAATTGAATCGAATAGGTTTCAGAGCTTGAAACATGCAAGCTCAGACAAGGCATCAGTTTCCATATCCCTCTTCTGCTCTGCCATTCTGTTCAACAAGAATACTGCTTAACATTTAATGTGCCTGATGACATAACCCATAAGCCACTGTGGCCTAGAAGTAAATTGGGTTATCTTTAGAGCTCAAGGGGAACCTAGTTTAATTTCCAAAACAATATATTTTTGGAGTTTGTTTTTTAATGTAGATTGACTGAGTATACTGTATGTGTGTCAGTGTCCTGCCCTAAACTTGTAGCCATTCATGGTTGGGTCCCAGTTGCTGTAAGTGAATCTGAAACAGACTTATGGATTAAGAACATGGATGAATAAAAAATAACACTGTGTCACAATGCACTGCACCCAATCTACAGAAACTAGGCAAAGTTATAATTGATACCCACCCAGGGTTCAGTTGCACCTTAGACCTTAATCTCAAAGTAATGGAAATCTAATTAAAGTAAAAAGAGAAAAAACTACAAAAAGGGCAGGATCACGATTAATTTAAGCAACTGAAGAACAATGTATAGCAAAGCCAATAGAACAGCTATTAAAAAGTCTACTGCAGAATCCATTAATTTAAATGTCACTGACTAGATAGAAGAATTTCAATTTTATAAAGTGCAAAAGTGGAGAGGTGCATGTTGAATGGTAGAACTAATAAAGCTTTGTGGGAAGACACACTGAGAAAGTTCTAGAGAGTGAATGTCACAAGCTAAATAAACATGTGCCATGAGTGGAGCATCTAGACCTGTAGAAAATAGAGAGAAGACAACTTGTAAAGAATTTTCATTGTCCCTTCAACAACATTGGGCATGCAATGTAAACAATTTAATAATATCTTAAAATCGTTTCTGGACTGTTAACTAGTGTACAATAGTTTAGTCATCTCTATCAGCGCATCATTTACTTTCTACATGTTCTCTTTATTTATTTAACAACATTTCTAGCCACTGAATTAATCATATTGTAACTAAGCCTGATATTCCATGACACTTTCATATTGAGCTTGAACACCCGACTTTCCAAACAGATCCTCACTGAAGATCATAAGTATAATCTGATGAGCTAAAGAAGACCTTCAGTCATAAGGATTTTCTTCCACATTCCATAATTCATGACTGGTACAGAAATCCTCTAGGGATTCAGTTTATCTGAGGACACACATGGACTACTGCTCATGTAGGGCTGGGATAATTAAATCTTGTCTGCATATGATAAGAATGAAATTATTGAGATTATTAGTATTGTTGTAGCAATTTGTGATTTTTTAAAACGCGTTATGCCTGCAACTAACATATTCACATGTAATTCACAAAACATATGTCAAAGACCCATTAACATTTACTAAAAGTCATCCCACCCAACTAATATTCTCTCAAATAACAAGCCAGCAATTTAACATATATAAATTATATATATTGTATTGTTTTACTCAAACAAATAGTGAGTAAAAATAGAAATACAAACAAGCAAATTACACATTTCGAATAAAATAATTCATTAGTAATGCCAGCTGAATTTAAAATCAGCATTCCAAAATCAAAAAGAGTCCCAAAACATTGGAAACAATATGTCTTACTGTCTTGATTTTACCCCAAGCAGATCCTTATATTTGAATCAAATGTCCTCACAATCTGAAGACTCACTCCAAGGGAAGGTAATGCTTGGCAGGATGAGACGGCACATAATTCCTGTTTATATTGTGTTTGTATAATTCCTGTGTATATTGTCTGGATTTGGGCTACACCTAAGTGAGACTCCTGTCCTTTTAACTACCATTTGCCATTTGTATATGTAAAAGAAGTACACAAGAACATACTATAGATGTTAAAAATGTCATTCATGAAGTTCTGCCATAATAATGATTCAATTAAAATACACAAGTGCAGCTCCTTTCCATCACAATTCAGCTGAAGGGCTTGGAGATTCTCAAGACAGTTCTCGGTGTAACTGGAATAGCATTGTTTCTTTAAGTTCAGCCACCTTCCTAAAATAGTCTACTAGAAAACCTGTGTTTTCAACAAAAAAGTAAATTGTTATGTCCGTGATATAATTACATTTAGAGAATAATAACATTACACTTTCTACAGTCTGTAATGTAGGTGCCAACTGGGGACATAAAGGTGGTCTTTCTGTATTAGATTATCTTTTAGTACATACTAGCTAGTTAACAAGCACATACATATATTTGGCCTTATAAAACACATTACATTGCACATGACCACAAAACAGGCGGTAAACTCGGGCTCGGGCTACTTTTGGCCAACTCTATTTTGTGTATCATATTGTGTGTGCAGTGGGCTGGCGCCCTGCCCGGGATTTGTTTCCTGCCTTGTGCCCTGTGTTGGCTGGGATTGGCTCCAGCAGACCCCCGTTACCCTGTAGTTAGGATATAGCGGATTGGATAATGGATGTATGGATATTTTACATAACCTAAGGAGAGGTGGTGCCTTGGTCAGGCATGCAAATAAGTTCATTCTCATACAGATGACTGTCTCAGCTGTACTCATTACACTGTATTTTATTTACTGTCAAATTAAAACCTTTGGGTTTTTGAAAGAGCAAACGCCATTGGCCACTTGCACATGGTCATTCATAATGTTGATCGAGACACAAATGTTACATACTTTCTGTGGCATGTGAATGGTTGATAAGAAAACACTAAAGTAATAAAAAAACACAGATTATGCGATATAGCTAAGATGTGTGTATACATAAAAAGACCACAAAAACCAATTCATAATTTTTTGTACTGCATGCTAAAATTGAGATTGTTGACAGCATAGTAAAGACAGAGAGAATGATGGAGGATGGTGTGTTTGCTGAGTTCAAGTAATTAGTGATTTTACTATTTCTTGACGGTGGACTTCTATTAACATACATAAAATTACGAGGCAATTCTGTTTTTATGTTTTAGAGCAGTCATTTTTAAACTTTGTTTTGTCATGTCACAATGTTGCTCTTTGTGTGTCTTAGTGACCTGCAATCACTGTGGAGCGTCACCCAGGGAACCCTCTTGTGGAGCTATTGCTGATTGATGTCCAGGGATCCCCCTTGAAGAATTGCTGCCAAATGATGTCCTTCACCACTGGAGAATCGCCATTAATTGTCATCCAGTTAGGGGGGATTCCCTGTTGGAGAACTGCCATGTAAATGTCAACCCATCACAAGGTATTCCAAAAACCATTTGCAGCTCTTTCTCATTCTATAGTAATGTAACTCACAACTCAGTGCAACCAACTGCACATCCATGATACAACCCATAGTTTAACCAACACTGCAATAGAGAGCTGTGATTTGTAGCCATGCCCACAAACACACTTCAGATAATAAGAGCTGAAATCAGCAATACAACCAACCATTTTCCAACCCGCTGAATCCGAACACAGGGTCACGGGGGTCTGCTGGAGGCAATCCCAGCCAACACAGGGCACAAAGCAGGAACCAGTCCTGGGCAGGGTGCCAACCCACCGCAGATCAGCAATACACTACAGAAATAAACTCAACAAAAATGTAAAATCAACTGTGAAATTACATCTATACATATAAAAGGCAAAGCCCTCACTGACTCATCACTAATTCTCCCACTTTCCATATAGGTGGGAAGCTGAAATTTTGTGTGCTCATTCCTTGCAGTGTACTTACAAAAGTTAGGTATGTTTCATGTCCTATTGCAACACCCAAGGGCTGTAAAGCCTAAACTGTATATATACAGTAGATAGGGGAAACCCCTCCTCACTATTTCTGCGACTTCCAATATACGTAGGAAGCCCAAATTTTCCATGCTCATCCTTTACACTGTACTTACAAATGTTAAGTATGTTTCATTTTATGCCATGTCCCGTAATGAACTTTCAAAAATAATGTCTTCTTTTTGGCAGTTCTCACCATTATGCCATTAGTTTCTTCCAGTTTTCATTTGCCTTTGGATTGTGTAGGACACCATACTCACTGACACTGTGATTTTTTTGCAATTTCTCTAAATTAAAGGCCTACACTTCTAAGGTAATAATGCTCTGTCTCATTTAATTTGTTAATTGCCATTTTATTGCCATTATCATTAGAATATTGTCCACTTAGCATTCAGAGAGCATAGTAACACAGTCTGTTCAAACTCTGCTTTAAGACAGTGGATTTTTAAGGAATCCACAGATGTTGGGACAACTGTGCAAATTGTTTGCTTCAACTTGCAAGGCTTAATTTACTTTCATTACTGCAGAACATCTGTAGGCTGTAACCAATTAGTTGTTCCCTGAAGATGGCCCATTTGTAATATTCTAATATTTCCTTTATTCAATTTTTGGTAATCTAAACTTTAAATTGAAACCTCAGGTGGTTTATTGCTTACCTTTTCACCATCTGAGGTCATTCGCTGAGTTTCAACTGATTAAATTTGAAGGTGTTCTAAAACTTTTTACCAATAATCTATACTAATAAAAGGCAAAGCCCTCACTGACTGGCTGACTGACTGACTCACTCACTCACTCACTGACTCATCACTAATTCTCCAACTTCCTGTGTAGGTAGAAGGCTGAAATTTGGCAGGCATATTCCTTACAGCTTACTTACAAAAGTTAAGCAGGTTTCATTTCGAAATTCTACATGTAACGGTCATAACGGTTGACAACATCCGCCATGTTGAACTTTCTTATTTATGGCTCCATCTTCACGAAATTTGGTAGGCGGCTTCCCTGCGCTAACTGAAACCGATGTACATACTTATCTTCGGTGGTATGACGCCACTGTCGGCCGCCATATTGAACTTTCCAACGTCACTAATTCTCCAACTTCCAGTGTAGGTAGAAGGCTGAAATATGGCTGGCTCATTCCTTACAGCTTACTTACAAAAGTTAAGCAGGTTTAATTTCGAAATTCTACGTGTAATGGTCATAACGGTCAACAACGTCCACCATGTTGAACTTTCTTATTTATGGCCCCATCTTCACGAAATTTGGTAGGCAGCTTCCCTGCGATGACCGAAACCAATGTACGTACTTATTTCGGTGGTATGACGCCACTGTCAGCCGCCATATTGAACTTTCCAACTGTCTTTGTTACTTATGGGCCCATCTTCAAGAAATTTGGTACGCAGGTTCCCAACACTAACTGAATCCTACTTACGTACTGTGACAGATAGGGGGCACTCTCGCTCCCTTGAACCATTGTCCATGACTCTAAACACCAGGTAAAAGTCCAATAATTGACTTTACTTAATCGCCACAGTGCACAAAGCACCCTCTCCTTCACTATACTCATATAAATAACAATAACCACAATAATACACAATGCTCCACTCCCAGACGTGTTGCCACCCTTCCACCCAGCTCAGCTTGCCGTCTGGGAGCTCCCATAGTCCTTTTATATTCCCTGACCCGGAAGTGTTCCAATCCCCAGTCCATGTGACTCTCAATCCCTTCCGGGTCAGGTACAAGTCCTTTCTTTTCACCCCGGAAGCCCGTCGCTCTTCCTTTGACGAACTTCCGGGTTAAAGGGCACAAAGAAGTCTTTGTTCCTCCCTGCAGCTCCCTCTTGCGGCCCCTGTGGTATCCAGCAGAGTCTTGTATAAAAACTACATGTCCCTTTACTCCCTGCTGGTCTTCGAGGCACCTCCATACTGCAGGGAGGGCTCCATCTGGCGGCCTGGGGGCATTGGCCGGGATGACAAGCCGGCCACATCTCACAGTACATATATACATCCTTAGCCTGCAGCTCAGTCACCGTGTGAGGCGGCATTGGGTCCCCCATCCCAGCGTTGGCTGCCTGCCTATATATAAGGCCATCCGTCGCTCTGGTCTTTACATTCCCTTCCTTGCTTCACCACGGGACTCACATCTCCCTGCTGATAATTACAGCCTTTTTATTTAATCCATGGCTTCTCCACTGTTTTATTGTTCGTTTATTACGATTATAGTTATTGTGTAGGTATTTTACACTTATTTTACATTGTTCAGGTACCCATTTCCTTTATCGTTCCAACCATACCCCGATTAACATGTCTATCGAGGTGATCACCATCGATCAAAGAACTGTCACTTATCGAGTGGTTTCCATGCCCGGAGATGGCACCTGCCTTTTACATTCTCTGTGTTACATATTGCACGGCTATATCAGGCTCACTCTTGATATCTGAAGAAACATTGTGTCTTATGTATTGAATGACTGGGACAGGTTCAAGGTGTGGACTGATGACAGTACAGGAGATAATTATACTACACAGGAGCACTAGAAGAGTGAAATGCTTAAGCCCTTCACCTATGGTTCTGCATGTGAGTTGATGGCTGCTGCTGAATTGTTCCGTTGTCGCTTTCAAGTGTACCGAAATGGCCAAATATTTTACACCTTTGGACAACCGCCAGTGCCTCTTAAACATCTTAAATTCACAGGTGACGATTTCAGTAGTGGACACTTTGATGTTTATGAATATTTAAACTCTCAAAAGCTGGATGTGAAGTTATCGATGAAACCGGTTGTGTGCTTACAACGCTTAACAGATGCTGAATGTGACTTCAACACAAGTCCTGCAAATACTGTCATAATTGAAACAAACCATGAAACTCAAACCGATTATGACAGCAGCAGTCCAAGCTGTGAGATTTGAAACAAGATTACTGTTCATATGGCCAACTGTACGTTGCATGCTCAAGAGTAAGCTCAGTGCATATATCTATTGTCACGCACGAGTGCATGGGGAGCAGTTTAAAGACCCGTGCTGCACCGAGTCAAGTCGAACCAGGGGACAACGGCGACGCACTAACCTTTCTCTTCTTATTTTCTCAGCAAGAATGAGGAGTCGGCACCGTAACATCGACCGGACGATCCAAAAAGCTGCAGTACTTCCGGGTTCCTTTCTTCCCTCTGGTCCCCCTATGATGACGTCAACTACCCATTTAGTAACACAATTTTCCCATCATTCCACTGTTTAATTTCCAGTTCACCCATATAAATTGTCCGTCCTCCCCTCCTTCTATGTCCTTGTTTGATTTTGTAAAAAAGAGAACGTGGATACATTGCTTCTTTATGTTGCAGTATACGGGGCTAAGAACCCCAAACCTTCACGCTGTGTTTTGTTGTTCTTCACAATATATTTATATATATATATATATATATATGAGAGAGAGAGAATGAAAGAATAATATTTCATAAGCAGGCTATTTATAAGAGGGCACATACCACAGTAATGCAGTGAAAACTATTGATCTTTGCTTCTGCCTAAAAATGTTTTTGAAATTTATTTTCAGGGATCTCTGCAATTTTGATTTTGAGGCTGACGAGCTTTAAGAAATACCTACAAATTCTCATTTGCTCAAGCCTGCACTGCAATTTCTCATCAGATCTTTTATCTGAAGTTAACCGCCTAAGACCTTTCATTTTCTCTGTCAGGCTGAGGGTATTAAACCTCATGCTTTTGACAAAGGTCAACTGAAGTACGTAGCCAAGAAACTGATGGTATCTGTTATGCTAATCCACAGAGGAAGAGCTGGCCCCTTGTAGCTGCTGCTCTTTTGAGGCTATTTTTCCTTCTCCTCTCTCTAAACTAATGTTAAGATGTTGTCTATGGAGGCAGTAGTTCATTTACACTCCTCAAACCTCAGTTCATTATGAAGACGGTTAAAGTGTTCATCAAATCTTTCCAATGAGCAATTAAAACAGTTGTGTTGTACTGAAGCTCACATTGTGTGTCTCAGTACAGTACATTCCATAATGATCTGACAACATAATTTCACTGACTTTATGAAAGCTTTGAAAAGGTAAGACTGAATAAAACGTCAAATTGGATTGATGGCTGCTGAAAGATAAGTCAGTTCAAAAGAGCTGGATTCAAAAAAGGAGAAAGCAGCTACAGTTGTCTTGACTATTCTCTCCTTGGTTTTATATCATTAGAGCTTTAGTTATATAAATAGATACTTTACTCATTTTGTGTTGAATGAATCACCTCCTATTTTTATACAGGCTCAAAGTTTATTGCACTGGTAATTAGAACAATCTGAAACTGAAGACCTGCTCCTTGTAGTTAATAACTCAATTTGCAGTGTAGATTAGCAGTCTTGCTTCAAGCTGATAAGCCTTCTTATTTTATTTAAATTGGCCCAGTAGAAAAGCGTAAGAGATTTTAATACTTGATTTTCAAAATGAATACAACTGCTCAATGTCCATTTTCTTTTAATTAATTTTCTTAACTTGCATTTTCAAAAGACAATTTCTGTAGCATTCCGATGACAAATGAACTGCAGGAAGAATGCCAGCGCCAACTCTAAGGTTAATACTTTAAATAATGTAAAATATGTGTTGCAAAATTATAAAAACACCAACTTAACAAAAGGGCATGGCTGTAAATCTGAAGTTTATTAAAAGTAAAAGAGATCTTTTCAGGTTTTCAATGGGAATTAGTACTACAGTCTTTTGGGCACCAAGGACTCTCACTGATCACTAAGCTGTTTTTGAAATTATTTCACTGAAGACGACACTAGACTTGTTCAAATGCTTAACACAGACCTCATCTGTCATCAGCTCTCCCAGGTTACAATTTATGCGTCATTAAAATCTCAGTTCTTAGAAATTTGTTTAACAAAGTAACACTGGGATTTTAGCTTTCCATAATTTTAATGACTTTTGAGAGTGAATCCAATTGATTTTAATTTCTGCACTGGAACATTTTAGTGTCTTACTGGTTATTGTGTAATAAAAACAGGGAGAAATAAGTCAATTCATACTGCTCTGTTTCTGTATTTTAGTGTGGCAATAATTTATTCTAATGATAATAAGATGGGAGGGTGGAATGGGCAGGATGGCACACAGTTAGTGTTGCTACCTCACAGTTCCAAAAGACATGAGTTTGAATCCCAGCACAATTACAATTACAGCAGCAAACAGTTAGATTTTAGCACAATGCAGTGGACTTTGTAGGGCTTCTGACTTCTACTTCTAACACGTGAAATGCTAGAGTACTCTGGACAGGCATTGGGCATGTTCTCTGAATTGGAGGACTGACCTCTACACTACAGGATGTTCTTGCATTAGTTTTGTGTCTGGATCGTTGCTGTCAATAAACGATTAAAACTTTCATGTAAATAGACTGGTTTAATAGAAACCTGTGGTGGCACAACGATTGGCACTGCTAATTTAAAGTTCCAGGTGGCTGAAATGAAATCCTGGAAAAAGGTACTGTTGGTGTTAATTTCATGTTTTGTCCTTGTGAATTTTCCTGCAGGTTCTTTCCCACACTCCAAAGACATGTTGGTTACTATTGTTGACAATTCCAATCTTCCATCTGAGGCTCTATGCAAGGCTGGTTCCCACCTTCCACCCAGCACTACCAGAGCTGGCCCTAGTAATTGGATGAACCAGGTTTGAATATGGGAATGACATTTTTTCTTCTGCAATTATTAGCCCTAGTGTACAAAGGAAGACTGAAATTAAAGATTATTTATTCTAAATATACATTTGATATTTTATTTCAGGATTTATTATTCAAGAGTGTCTGTCCATCCATCCATTCTTCAGTCTATGTTTTTTCATTACAAATCTGTAGTGAGACAGAATTTACTAAAGTATGCACAAGGCAGAAAGAAGCAACACATGGGCCACCAGTCCATTGCAGAACATACACTCACCCACTTGTTTACAGTTCAGTGTTAAGTACAAATAGGTCAAGTAAAATGTCAGTGTTGGCTATGCTGAATTCATTAAGGCCAAGCTCTTGCTATAAATAAGACTGTTAAAGATAAGATGGATCATACCTTTTGAGGACATCATGAGAGACAGCAAAGAGATGCACCATGCTATCATATGAGTGAATACAGATGTTTCCTTTGATTTCTAGGCATCAGATAAGAGCTTTCAGTTGTGTCCATCATATACCACCTGTTCATGTTGTTGCCTAGATATACTGTACTGCAGTGGCATCTTCTGTCAAACATTTCTTTGGCCATTTAACTTCCTTTTTACATTGACCCTCTTCTGTGGGTATGGTCATTAGCAATCTTGTTCTAATACATTTCCTTAAACTCTTACTTGCAATCCATCATATCTATTTTTTGCAAACTTCATAATTTTCATCTCCATCTTCATATACCAATTTTGATCCTGAAATTGTTCAGAGAATACAAGATTGTTTGCAACCCATTTATAATATGTGCTATTATCACTTGGAAACTAACATACAAAATTCCAAAATAATGTTTCTCCTAAACCAAGCAAGCAGAGAAAGGATGGAAAAGAGGGTATAGCAATGTATCATATTTAGCAAATAAACACAAAAATGAAAGCTCTATCTATTCTCAAGAGAGCTAGATAGTTGGCTTGTCCACTTGCCCACACAACCACCCACCAAATGTCTCCCTTGTACCTCCAGCTCTTTTTCATTCTCTAAATGGATGGAAGGGTAAAAGTTGTTCAGACTGTTATTCAGCCTGAAATTTAGGGGCAAGGAACCTGAATTCCATTTTTATAATAAATGCAACCTTTACATCGTATCAGTAAGAGTAAAATGTGATCCATCCCTTCTGACCATGAAAAGGTACACGTTGTAATAATAAATGCTTCTATAAATAAATCTGTGGATGACTAAAAGTGATGATGTTCAATGACAGAATCAAAGGGACTTGCATGCCTGGATGCTCCCACTAATTATACACAAAGGCTTACTGTCAGAAAGACAATGCACATCCATAAAACACAATAAAAATATTAAAACATAACAACTATATTGTGAGGTTTGTATTCTTGAGTTAAAAAATGAATCAAAGTGATGGGCAATGCAACAACCTGAAATAAATCAAACATCAGCAATAAATTTTGTGAGTAAAATAATTTTAATTAAAAACAGCCATCTGAGGCATCCATGAAAACAAATTGTGGTATGGCAGGTCTGCAGCTTAATACTCGGGAGTCCATTTTTAAAAAATAAATAATTAATTGGCCAGCTCATTCTCCGTAGGCGTGTCTGCTTATACAGCTGTGTCAAAATGGTGGGGTCATTGGGGTTAGACGCACCTGCACGTGAGGGTGTGGTTTGTCTCATTTGCTTCTTCGGCGTCCTGTGATGCACGAATGAGACGCTGCACCCACAGAGGCCTATAAGAATGAGCAAGTATGAGAAAAAGGGAGATCTAGACAGAAAAGGAAGATCCATGAAAGCATGTCAGATGAAGAGGCAGAGTCAGCTGTATAGGCAAAGCAGCATGTTAGCTCCATGGAGGAGCAAAGGATCAGCACTCTAGGAGCAGGTTCATCCTAATCGATCATGTGTAGAGAAGTAGGGATGATTGCAGTGGAGTCCTCCAAGGGGATCTGAGGAACACCAGAGCGAGCGAGAAGGAAGGCGGGAGGACAACTAATCCTGAGCAGTCTGGCTTGTGTCATATGAGGCAGCCAAGACAGGGTTCAGGTGGTTGTGGACCATAGCTGCTGAAGTCCCCACCAGCTGAGTGAGCAATGAGTGAGTTGACAAAACGAAGAACAAGTTGTGCTGGGCTCGTCTAGGTGCTGTGAATTTTAAAGGCCCAATGGTCATTTGAGTTTGTTTTAATTAAGATTTTTTTTTCTTTTAACCTCACGGACCATCGCTGTTTTAATGGATTATTTATTTATTATGGATGGAGCACAATACTTTTTGAACACCCTTTGTTGGATTTATTTTAATTAAAGCACTAGAGCTCTTTTAACTCCTTCCCCTTGCCTTGTATGGTGACCTCATTTGCTCAGCTTACCCTCAGTGTTGGTGAGTTCAAAAGGCTTCTGGAGGGAACCAGAAGCATGCAGCCAATGGACACTGCCACAGGAATAAGGAAAAATGGTCAGCCGTGTATTTTGTAGGGGACAATATAGGTTTCTTTAGCTTATAAAAACAACTGCACACATAGCTCACAGTAGGCAGAGGGAAACAAAACAGTCACTTATCACATTAAAACAGCATTATGCGACGTATAATACTGATATAATTTCTTGTTGAGGTCATCTAATCAAAATTATCAAGCAAGAGTCTCTGTTATACCTTAGTTATGGGGCAGTTTATTATCTGTGGCTCAGGTCTTGTCTCTTCAGCTGTGACAAATGACTTAGTTTGGAGAAAAGGTCCAAAGACTGGATCACTCTCTGAATAGCAACATGACAGCATTCAGATGTTAAACTGCTGAGACAAACAGAAAGCAGCCTGTGAGCAAGCACGTGAACAGCAGCAAGCGCTTTTATCATCTTATTCAAATGTGTGTACAAAGATTAGTGCACTAAAATTTCAAATACGGCCCCTCTTTTTCCTTCTTCAAGTAATCAGAATGTTCTGTCTTACCCTATAGTAAGATTTCTTTGCGAAGACAGAGTGAAACCTGATCAAATTCACCAAACAATGTTGGCTTTCTAAGGAAGAAAAAGCAGCATTACTCAAAACAGTCTATGAATGGATGGAAATGTTTAAAGTGTAACTGGCAAAGCTTGATCTGGTCAGCCATCATCATGTACACAAGACTATATCGACACAGCAAAGAGAAGACTGATGGATTACATTGTCCTTTGTTGCTGCACATTTGGTTATCAGCTGTGGATGTGCACCTGCCATACTTCATGATGACTTGGGGTACCATAAAGTTTGCACAAGACAGGTACTCAAACAGCTTACTGGTCTGCACATGCCAACATTTATCGGTGAATCTCAGCAGGTGCCACTTCTTCTGTCCAAAGAAACCACACTACAGCACATTGTTCTCCTGCAATTCTCAGGTGAAGTGTCCATGTTCATTTGGCTCTGGAATTTACCTAGACTAACAGCAGTGTTGTTCTTTGCGTGTTTGAACTACACATAAGCTATCACAAACATGTTGTATTGTCTCAGCTTTTATCCAATGCTGTTGCCTCATATTTTCAAATTGCTTTAACTTTTTATTTTACCCTTGTACAATAAAAAATAAAGTTGTTAGATTTTTTATTTCAATAACGTCAATGATTTGGACATAGTTATTTTCCAGATTTTTGCAGCAACTTCTTCAGGACTGGTGAGCCATGGCCTATGAAGAATCCTTATTCTTGAAAACATTAAAAACACCACTCTTCTACTTTTTCAACTATATTTTTATTCATCTTAGATGACATTTGCTCTCATTATCTGAGATTTGGATTTCTGAAATGATGGGCCAGGATCCCCACCTGAACTGGTTTTCGATGACCCTAAGCCTCAGGAAGGGTCTGGCTGCAGCCTGCAATACCTATGATATTAGACACGAAACGCCCTTCATATCACGGAACACCACCAACACCAGTCACAGAACGCCCTCTGATGTCAGTTTCAATGCATCATCATTGTTTTTGTCAGAGTTCTAAGGAATGGTGGCTTTTCGAGGAAAGAAGAAGAAAGAGTTTGAGTTGGAAATTAAGATGGCAGTGAGTTTGTTGCAAGCTTTAATAAAATTAGTTTATATTATACTTTATTGGTAGGGTACGAATATACCACAGTGTAATAAAGATGTTGAATAAACTTTAATGTTCCGTGCAGTACTAAGCGCTCTAAAAAAGTATTAACAGTTAAACAACAAACTAGCTAATTGTTAGAGGGCTGTTTGGAATACTCGATTCTGAGAATTAAATTGACGGATTCAGCAGTCAATATTTTTTTTATAGCAATTGTTATGATATGTAATTGACCATTGTTGAGTATAATTAACCATAGCTAAGTGTAATGGACTGTAATCAAATACAGTATAAATGACCGTGATTAAGTACTTATAGTTGCCAGAATATCATTCACCATTTGTCCTGTATATCACGTATATGCTAGTTAATCAGAAGCAAAACCTATCAGTAACCTGGTATTTTAGATAGCAAAATATATTTCAGAAAGACAATACAGAGAGATTGAGCCAATATAAGGTAATATATAAGGTAATGTTCCACAGAAAGCTTCTTGTTTGCATAAGTTTCTAAGGCAAACACAGTCAATAGTGCATATACTGGTTTACAATTATAGTAATGTTGCTACTCTGAAGTTTAAATATACTTGGGTCACTTTAGATGATCTTTTTTCATAGTTCTGTATTTATATTTACAGTACATAACGGAAAGTTTTAATAAGTGGCTACAAACAAAGGTCAAGTGTAAATGCAATATTCAATTACCTCCAGACAAGAAAGTTCAAATTAGATTGTAGACAATAATGAGGAAAAGAACAGCCAGGATAGAATCATGTTGTTGCTATTATTATTATTATTATTATTATTATTATTATTATTTTATAAAGTTCTTTCAATGATAGTACAGTTTGTTTGAACTCCTTAAACAATATTAAATGTTTCATGCCCAACTCTCCTGCATTTTTCAAAAGCACTGCTTTTGAAGTTTTTTTCAATTGAAATAAAGTGAAATGATTGTTCTCGTGCATCTTTGTCAGTTTTAAGAACTTTATATCTATTTTATATTCACCAGAGACACATAAGTATATTAACGACCGCAGAGGAACCTCCAGTTGTGTTTGGTGCTCAGGAGTTTGCTTGTCTGTTTTGCTATAAAAGATCAGATTATGCAGGCCTCATCAGCCATTTACAGAGCCACAGAAGGACAGTAGTTGTTCATGGAGGTATGTGACGCTCTCTAGAATATATCTTGTAACTTGTAAAATCTGATTAATTGACACTTTTAATACAATTTAATGCAGCTAGATATTCACCTTAACAACATAATTTTATTTGACACAATAGTAGACTGTGTACTTTTTCACCTTTTGAAAAGCTAGCTTTGAATAATTTTACAGTAGATTAATTAATTCATGACTGTGTATTAACAATTTTCTCTTTTAAAATATTAAGTAGAATATGACAAAGATCATGAAGAATGAGTTAATGAAACGTATGCATTTCTAAATAATCTAGAATTTATCGAAATGTACTGTATACATTGCCAGTTGGGTCAACACGTGTATATACAATGTAGGATTCTGAATTCTTCAAAAACATTAGGCATGTTGTATTTTTCAGGTTATGTATCCAAAAAACAAAATTATTCACTTTCTTGACTCCAATGATCATCATGGCTTTGGAGATGGCCGCTATATTGAATTGTTCAGGTTTTAAAACTTAAAAAAAAAGAGACTTCCGTATTTGCTCATGTCGAGGTATCATTGGGATTTAAGTAACATGTAATTAATGATATTGAAAATTAAATATTATCTAGTAACCCAATTCAATTAAACACTCGCATAAAGCCACTGTGCACGAATAAATATGGTGTCTTGAAGTTCAAGCATTCAAAAGAGTTCAAGTTCTTTGTTCTTGATCTTTGTTCAACTGTTCAGTTCCAGCGTTCAAAAATTTTTATGTTCTTTAGTTTTAAATCTTTGTTCATATGTTCAGTTCACTAAGTTTGAACCTTAGCCCATATCTCCCAAAATCAGCATTTCAGCAGGACTGTTCCTTATTTACTCTGTTATTTCTGTCACCTAGTGATGGCTGCTGCCCATTTGAGCTATTCTTCTTTAAAAAAATTTGATCCTAATAGTTTTCACTTCAGTTATTTTAGAAGAGCTGTGTAAATAATTCATAATGGCACAGTGGTAAAACATCCTCAAAGTTCTACAATATTTGTAATGGTGTGCTGTGGTCTCATGTGTGAAACCAAAGTCACTCCCTTTGTAATATGTTCATTTAAAAGTTGCTAGAGATGATATTATCTGATGTTCACTATTTCTCTACCTGTTCTATTACTAATAATTCTACTCTTGTAATCTGAAATGAATATCATTGTCATAAAAAGTGATGAGAGGCTCCAGCTAAATTTTGATTAAGTAATTCTTGCTTCTGTGTGATAAAATTATTAATTGGCTCATTTTCAGAATTAAATATTATTAATCCAGTTCTACAATGATATTCCATCTGCAAAGCTCATATCAACTGTGTTTTTTAATATACATTACTGTAATATAATATAAATCAATTTTGACAAAACAAATTTGTCTCTATACTAATGCCAGATAGCTGGTAGGAACCACAGAAGAAGGTAATGTAAATATGAATATGTTTTGCTAGTATAAGACAAAAAACACACACATACAGTATCTCCTTTACTAATCACCTCTTCAAATGATAGAAGCTACCCAAACAGACTGACAGACTGGACTGCTCGTGGTAAGTTGAGGACACTTTGCCAGTAGTAGGATGTAAATGTTGATTTAAAATAATAATTTGCTTTTTTTTAGTATACTCTCTACATTGCCACTGGAAGAGCATTTGATTTCAGTCAGCCATTAGTGGTTTAAGTGTAAGATTGGTTTGAATATTGTGATTTTTTTTAATCATAGAATTTATTGCAATATCCTGATTTACATTTTTTAGGAAGACATGCCATAAATTAGAAGATGGTGGTGTCTTCTCTTACTTTGCAAAGCCAGCATGAAATGGTGTGTAACTTTTCACTTTCCACACAAGAAGAAGGACATTCTGTGTACCACAGGTAGTGCTTCATAATTATCAGTTGAAAAGTTTTCTGACACTAATTTCATATATTAGAACTTCACAAAAAGACTTTGACCAACAGGTCACACAGCAGGTCTCCAGTGAGGCCTTCACTGACTTGTGTCTTTCTTCAGCCCTGTGTTGTGTCAGTGGCATTATGGGGGCAGAGAATGGTGGTCTTAAAAATGAGGGGTCTGTGTGCTCTATCTGACTTATTAAATGGCAATTATTTCTGCTTCCAGCAATTTTAGACAAGATAGGAAAGAGCAAGGACTTTTCTCCCCCACCCTTTTTTTCCATTACTGAAGCATATGAAAATGTTGACTGAATTATTATGCCAGTACAATGAATAGTATAACATTTACTTTACTGTTCCTAAAATGTAGGCAATGAATGGCTTCATAGAGTTGCTTTCGTGGAGTGTAACTTTTTGACTGTTTTCCTTGTTCTTCAAAGATCAGTTTCATCTGTGGCATTAGGTAGCATTAACTGAATGTGCAGGTCAGCATATTTATGGTTACGTTTAGTTGTTAGCAAATTGTAATGTATTTAAATTGTTGAAATGCTACATAATTGATTTGCAGAAATGCATAATACTTGATAATCTGTATTGCAGTGCCTAGTAGTATGGAAAGTGTGGTTCTCACAAACTATTACTGGCACCCAGCTGCCTTCTGTCCAGGATATCTAAAAGACATTCTGCTAAGATTATTACACACTCGGCCATCCTGCACAAGTGTTTTTCTTAATCCTCCCTTCTGGCAAATAGTAAGGAACCAATGGCGCTAAGTATGGCTTGAAAGAAAGTGTTTAGTTGAAGAGTTACTGAACAGCCAATCATAATAAGAAACATTGTAAAAAAAATGACTATGTATAAATATTTGAAATATACCTGTATATATACAGTATATATCTCTACTGTTAATTGTATTCTATATATTTGTTGTGTTTTATTATTATTATCACTGTTCTGGAGAGGCATGTATGGTAAAAAAACAATATCATTGTACTGTATGCACAAAACAATAAATACTGTATGTTTAATGATGAGATCACCTCGGGATAATTCCCTGCTGAAAGCACACTGTAACTGACCCACTATTTATTATTATTATTAGTGGTAGTTGTAACAGTTTTTGATATTTAGCAAAATTTTACAAAGACGACGACTCAAAGACAGTTTGAGTCTATGTTGGTATAAGTTGGGTCTTTGCAATCAACTTAAATGCTGCACGAAAAAGGTTTAAGAAAAATCACGATTGTCTCATACTGAAAAGTTGTTAAAAAATGTAAAATTATTTAAAATCTACTGGCTGTCACATGCCTTTCAATTGATATGGACATGACATCCAGTATTTCACACATGCAGCTTTTAGTAATGAAAACGTTGATGGATCAAATCAATAAATAAATCACTGTTTCCTAAAATGTTTCCTTGTCAGTTTTAAAACTAATTTTATATGTAGCGCTGTTTTTGAAAACCTTCTAAAAATAATGAAGCTTATTATTGTTTCACATGTATAATTTGCTAGTGGGAATATGAAATACATTTATAGATTGAAAATCTATAGGTATGAGTTTCATGAGGTACATTCCGTTTGAAACACTGGATAGTAATAAGATTTACTTTTACTATACTGTAACACTTCAGGAAAAAACATAATGAACAACCATTCAAAATAGTAAAAAAAAACTGTACTTTATATCAGCGAAGTGTTAGAATCGTGAAAGAGCTTAGAATGATTGGATAGCATAAGTATGAGACTGGAAGTCATTTATGTTTGACCAGATAGAAAACTGTTGTAATTTGTACAACTACAGCATACCGTGCAACTAGCGCGTCAACACTGTCTCGCGGAGGGCATGATGCGAGTGACGCTGGGAAAAGGCGTTATGATAATCACGTCATTACATGGGTGTCGCTGTGTTGTGCTTTGAAGGGCGTTCCGTGACTGAAGCTATGGGCATTCCGTGATACGGAGGGCGTTCCGTGAGGTATTCTGCAGCTTCACTCTGTTGTAAGCCTCAGGTACAACAAGACACTTCTCTGACATCAGAAGTACAAGAAAATGAATACCTCAATGCTATCCTTCTATGAAGAGCTCCTCATAAATTGTGTAGGCTTTCCCCACATCTGTGATGAGAGACTTGTTTAAATATATGATCCAAGATTCAAGAATGATAGACAGTGGAGCATGACTTAGTGTGATGGGACTGGAGACAGAAGCATTAGGGTAAATACCTGTATGTATAATGGAAGTAAAAATCTTGATTACAAGATGAAAGACCTAGATTTATAGGCAAGATATTGAACTGTGAAGAAAACCATATGACACAGATCTAGTTTTCAACTTATTACTTTTAACTGATACATAAAACACATACTCAACAATATAAAATGAAAAGGTAAGAAACTGTTTCATATATAGCCCAATTACTTTGTCGAAGCCTAAAAAACCTGAATTCTACAAAAATGACATAAATACATCAGTTACTGTAGCTACTGACTAATTAATGCTCATGGGTATATGTACCATATTGCTTCTAATTTGAGATGTGTCAACAATAGTTGGTAAACTTCAAATATTTTTTCTTTGATGTATACACCATTGTTCTTATTCAGAACATATCCAGAGATAGCCCCAATTCTATTTCAACCCACATTATTCTTTCCCTAGAAGTTCACCAATACTCCACTTCTCTTGGCCAATCCTTGTCTATGAGACATGCAGCATTCACTTTGGCTCATTGTCTTCTTGACACCCTTGAAATCATGAGCAGAAAATCATCTTTTAAAATGTATTCATCCTTGCTCCTTCTTCTTAGTTTATGTAAACACTAATACCTTTACCTTTACATTTTTAACAATATCAGCTAATTCATTCTTGTTGCCCACAAGACTTCTCATATTTAACAGTAAACTAAGATTGTCTGCTTACTTCACCATGTCACTGCCAAAATAGACAATCAGGTTACATTATCTTTTTTTATTTTAATCGAAAATTGGACTGAAACATAGATTCTTAGCATAATGAAGGGGACTATCCCCTTAAATCTGGAATGGCAAGTTCCACTCCTGTAAGTTCTCAACTGATATGCCAATAAGTGTTTGAGGAAGGGATGTATCCTCCTTTCTCCACTGTGCTTGGAACTGGCTATGGTAGATTTAGTTTTTGTTTTGTTTTTTTTTCTTGTAGAAATAGCTTAAACATTTACAACCATACCTTTGTTATGTATAACTTTCAACAATCTTCACTGCCTGGTCTTCGACAATTGTTTCATGTGAACTAATGGCATTTCTTCATTATAATCTTATAATCACAAAGCTGTCTGAAAATTTTAAGACAAACCATTAGTGTACAGATTGTACAAAAGAGGTGAAAGAACACAATGTTGGGAGAATCCGTGGATGAGGACAGCATGTCAGACAGATGGCCTTTGATTTTCACTCTTTGTTAAAAAGTCAATCAGTCACCCTACCTAACTGAAATCCAAATTAATTTTTTATAAGTGTCTCTGAAAGAAGGTGAGGCAGGATGGTGTTACAAGCTGACGAGACTACAGACAGGAGTCTTGGTGCCCTCCTCTGTACCTCTAGGAAACTGGCAGGCAAACTGAAATAGATCTAATAAAGCCTGAGGTTTCTCTGTCAACTTTATAACTTTTTCAAATGATTTCATAACCAGTGATATAAGAGCCACTGGTCTGAAGTCCTTAAAGGCTTTGGGGCTTTTGTTTTTAACCACTAGAATTCCTGTCACCTGTTACTACACCTTTGTAACTTTCTACTATTCTAATAACAGCCTAACAATAAAGTAAAAAATGGAGCTGAGCTGCTCTGCACAAGATTTCAAGAGCTTTCCAATATGTTGATTTTACGCAGAATTTTTATTTGCTAATTTTCTAAAATCATTCTCTACCTCCCTTCGAACAAAACATATCTCTCCTTTCAGAAACCTTGTTTCAAGAATTTCATTTGTTCAGTAAAATTAAACTGTTCAGAACTCTTTAGCTAAATAACAGTTGGCGTTAAAACTGGAAATCCTTTAAAAGATATTATTTTTTACTGATACTGGCCAGCTAAAGTGTTAGTGCCTTACCAGGGAGAAGTCAAATTATGTCTGGACCGTTCCAATTAATTTTAATCCTTATAATCAAATACATCTTTTTTAACCCTAAGTTTTTAAAAGTGTCTTATTTTGTGATCAAATGTTCATTGGAATATAAATTATAACAATTAACAACAGAAAAACAATAGTCACTAGGTATCTCATAAAAGTCAAACAAAGAAAAAAGGTTGCGACAAGTTATAAATACTGTACTTCTGTTTGCATGTGCTTCATTAGTATTATCTTATCTAAAAGCAAGTTTCTTTGTGAATAATAATAACATTATGGACTTGTTGATCCCGGGTTTATTGTTAGGATAGCCTTAATGTTTTTAGTTGGGATGATCATATCTTCATAAAAAGTAATACAGCTATTAATAAAATTGAAAACTCCAGTGCTTGTACCATTAAACAGATTCTAAGCTGTCCATTGAAAACATCCATGTAGTGTAAATGCCAAGAGGGACTCTGCTCTGTTGGACCTTTTTGCAAGGCCCTTAACCTGCAATTGCTCCATCCTGGGTATGACGTTAATCTGCATCAAGCCCAGCATGTAGGCCCTCCAATCTGCAGGGAAAAACTTGGGGGTTGGTGGCAGAATTGGCACTCCAGCCACCATAAAAAACCTCACACTGTTCCATTCCATCTGAACTAGTGTGGTGCTGAGGTATCACCCGTTGCCTGGTTGCACTCGGGACTGAATCTGGATCCTGAGTTGGTTTGTCATGTGGTGGCGCGGCGATGCACTGTATCAGCGTGTACTCCTAACCTCATCATCATCAGTCTCTTGAGTGAAAATTTCACTCCAGCACTTAACTGTCTTTTTGAGAACATTTTCTCTTTTCAAGGCCTTTTGCAATGCAGGGAAGGTAATCAGAATTGTGGTCAGAAGAGCCCAGCTATGGTGTGGCTATTGATTTGTATTCTCCACCCCTTGTCCTTTTGTAAAGATTAAGAGTTGCATTGTTCTGAGGCTGGGCAGATTACACAGTGACAGAAGTTTGTTAAAGATGTCTTCATGTTGCACTGTTTGAAGTCTCCAAAAACAAAAGGTGGTGTACTTGTACCACATTAATTATCATCTGTGTTGTAATAGTAGGGTTTGCCTTAGGATGAATATAAAAAAAATCAGCAACAAATATGTGTCACTTATTGTTTAACAGAAACAGAGGACAATCCAACGCGTGTAGAGCACACTGTTTTTTTTTACCAGTTACTGAGTTCCACCATTGCTCATTTATATACAGATGGTCTCCACTGCTGTGCTCTTTACCTGTAACACTGCAGTCTTGATCCTTTCACACTAGGACCCAAGAACCATCAATCATAAGTTCTACATCACATATCATCTCAGAGAGCCACAACCCTGTAAAAGCCATAATGCAGGCTTCTCTGAAGTTCCACTAAAAATAAGAATTGGCTTGCAATTTATCCAGTTTGTTACGTAAAGATTGCATTCACAAACAAACCATTTCACTTTTTATTAGTACTATAAAATGTATGTGGCTGGAGACACAAGAGAAAATTGGCTTTTTGCTCCAAACTTAAAAATAATAATCATGAGGAATTGCTAAATACAAATTTTGCCTTACAGTTTCTTCGGCTCTGACATATAGTCGAAAAAGTAATGATTTTTTGTGGTAAATGGCATGCCATACTTCTGCTCTGTGCATCAATCTCTTTCTTTTATCCTGAATGACTGTCTAAGTACAAGTACACATTAGGTGACATTTTGACAGTATTAGAATCTCTAATTTCGAGAAAGGGAATGGCTCCTACAGTTGCCTTTAGACATCATGTTTACTTTATTTTACTGAAATCATTTTCATGTGTTATTTTGCAAGTCCATTTCAGTTTTTCATTTTCATGTGTTATTTTCTAAGTCCATTTCTTTTTATTTGTGTCCTTTCCTTAACCTTGAACATCATTCTGAATATTTTATGGATATGGATATTTTCACATTGTCGATGAAATGTGGCAATGAAACAAAATGTCCTTATTTTCTATATATCTGTAAGCTTATGCATGTAAGCACCTTTGCTGGATTGACAGATTAATCAAACTAAAGCTTAGAGCACAATAACAAATACAGTCTAATATGAATGGAATATAACTTGTTCACCAGATGTTCTGCAAAAATCTGATAGCAGATTATTAAAGGAAATCCTTGAAAAACATATGACAAGACAAAGTTTAAGTGCAGCTATATTTAACAGTTTGGCCAGTTAAGAGTAGAACTGGACAGTACACAGGCTTGGAAAGTCCTAATGAATTTAACCTGAAGAAATTGACCCTCCCAGGAATGATACTAAGAATCCCATGATATACAGAAAGTATGCATGACTTAATGAAATAAACACAATATGGGATAAATGGATGGAGAATACAATAGATTTAAATTTACAGTGTAAAATCAACAGAGCTGCAAGTTTTCTCAGCCTCCATAATAGCTACTGGTCCATGTTTAGCACAGCAAAAGGTTTCCCTCCCCTCCCCTCTCCCTCTGCCTGTATATCTATCTGCTGAACAGTGAGTCTTTGTCTTAGCCTTTTCAGTCTAAAGTCAGAAAGTGTCTTGCAGCATAATAAATGCCATAAAGGTCACATCTTGCCAAGACCAAATTTGCTTTTCAAATAAGCATAGGCTCCATAATGTCTCTGGGCCACCAAGTCATAGTGCCTTCTAGCACCAACTGTGCCTGAGCCTAAAGCTGAAAAAGTCTCTCAGGAAGGCACTGGGCCTAGTAATGTAGTTCCAGCACGTCAGCAAAATAACCTTTTGCTGTGTTTTAATAGGCTGGACAGACACAACTGACTTCCTGCCAATGGCTAGCTTTTAAAAGAAAAAATGGTCTGCCTGGGGATTAAGTGTTTCAACCTACTGCCATGCACCATAAGCCTCCATCTTAGCACCTGTGAAGAATAGACTCCTCACTGCTTTCTGGGTCACATGTTCTCTAGGGCCTACAGAAATGTTGATTGATTCCTCTCAGGGCAAAGTTCTCTGTCTCTCTCTTTCATAGATAGGCTGTTCCCTACCCTATGCCCCCCTTCCACATCTAGCAATTACTAGTCCATATGGAAAAATATACTATCACAAAATGACAGTAACATAAGTTATATTTAAGCAGTATACTACGCTTATAATGCACCATTTGTTTGCAGTGCTACTGATAGTTTTTTTTTTATTACCAATCACCGAGTGCTGAGTGCAAGGATTATTAGTGAGTGGGTCAGTGAGGATGAGTGTTGGTCATTGAGTCCCAAGCAGTTTATGATTATTATTAGTAGTATTATTATTATTAGTAGTAGTAGTAGTAGTAGTAATCATCATCATCATTGTCATTGCTATTAAAAATAATTCTTGCTGAGAGTGAGACAGCAATTTCTGATAGTGATTTATATAGTGGATTGGATATTGGATGGATGGATGGATGGATGGATGTTGCTCTGAGGTATACCCAGATTCCTTGAGAGCAGTATCTGGTAACAGTGCCCCCCACCACCCAAATCTCACGTGTTTTTGATGTGCAATGTTGCATGAATATGACTTGTGACATCATCCTGACACCAATCAGACTAAAAACAAACTACAGATTTTGTGTTTTCTTGTTTAATAACTATCTTTTTTGGAAGTGTATTTTTAGTTTAGCATTTTTAATTTTTGGCAATGATTTCTTGTATGATCTTTTTGTAATCTGACCCTGGCACTTCTTTTTGATTATTCCTGTGGTATGTTTTTTCATTTCTCAGTTTGCAGTTGCTCCTGCTGTAATAGACATGGTGGCCACAGCTTGTATTTAAACTAAAAGGAACAAATAAAACTCAAAGTCTAAACCAAAAGAGTTTTAAAATCAGTAAGCAAACCTAACCATAACTGCAGATAGTTGCAATCTAACTATACTAAAAAACTTGACTTTATCTGATTTATCACGAGATCCTGGAATGCTCGTTGCCATCCTTTTTGTACTGGAGATGTGTCTCTGTCATATTCCTGACACTTACAGGCTTTATGGGGCACATTTACACATTCTGTGGGCACAATATTCTTGAGTTTGGTTGCAATGATTTTGTAGGAGCATACAAGACCAAGCTAAAATTGCTTAGACCTATCGTATACCTTTCATAATAAGAAGTGTGAACAATAATGAAGGTAATGTAAAATAAAAAGCATTTGACTATTTATTCTTAAAACACAAAAGGCCTCTTTATCTAGAAATCGCTCCAAAATATGATGTTCCTTCTGGTTTAAGAAAGCATTACTAAAATGATTTAAATCAGAAAGCAGTGAGTCCTGGACAAGTTATGGATAATCACATTTTTAAAATCTCCTTACAAAAGAGGTTTGACTGCTTCTGTGATCTAAAAACAGCAGCTTTGGTCAAATAGTGTATTAAAACATTTATGAAGGGAGTCATAACAGTTCCTGTGCTGTGCAAAGATGGGATCCTGAGAATGTCTGAGGGATCTTTAAAAGTCAGACAAAATCTGGAATCTTGTTGCTCTGTAGTTTAACATTATAACTCTTTATAGTAAGGAGTCTTCAGTGATGCTTCATTACAATAATTGCAGACTTAACATTTCTTATATATTTAGGTTTTTCATTCAAACTTTTGTCACAATTTGCTTTCTTGCTCTCGACTTTCAAAGAGCGTTTTGTCTTTCAGAAGCATCAATGTCCTAAAGGTCATAGCCAGTCAACACCATATTTTCTTTTGACATCAGCAGAGGCTCTTTAATTTCTGTGGACGACCAACTCAGTATTAATTTATCAAATTATTACTATTTTCAATAATTATACAGTAGGGCAGCAGGTGCCACAGTGATGTTCCTGCCTCACAGCTTCACAGTCCACAGGTGAAAATTCTGGCCTGTGGAGTTAGCATGTTCTCCTTAAATGTACATGGGTGTTTTTCTGGTACTGCAGTTTTCCTTCCACTTTCCATACAAGTGTGTGTTGAGGTAACTGGCAAATCTGAACTGCCCCTGTGTGAGTCTAAATGTGGCTGAGTGCGTGAGTGCGCTTTTGTCATGGACTGATGCCTCAACCAGGATAACTTTGGGCCCCAGCTACCTCAAGTGATGTGTAATGTGAAACTTTCATTGTTTTACTGTTTATGTTCCAATTTGTCACTCTGCTGACCATTTTCTTTCAATTACCATTGTTTATTTTTGTATTGTTGTCCGCATTGACAGATGAGATTAGACAGGAGTCCCCGTGGACTATGATGTTTGCTGATGACATTGTGATCTGCAGCGGGAGTAGGGAGCAGGTTGAGGAGACCCTGGAGAGGTTGAGATATGCTCTAGAGAGGAGAGGAATGAAGGTCAGTAGGAACAAGACAGAATACATGTGTGTAAATGAGAGGGAGGTCAGTGGAATGGCGAGGATGCAAGGAGTAGAGTTGGCGAAGGTGGATGAGTTTAAAGTTTGGGTTCAACAGTACAGTGTAATAGGGATTGTGGGAGAAAGGTGAAAAAAAAGAGTGCAGGAAGGGTGGAATGGGTGGAAAAGAGTGTCAGGAGTGATTTGTGACAGATGGATATCAGCAAGAGTGAAAGGGAAGGTCTACAGGACGGTAGTGAGACCAGCTTTGTTATATGGTTTGGAGATGGTGGCACAGACCAGAAAGCATGAGACAGAGCTGGAAGTAGCAGAGTTAAAGATGCTAAGATTTGCACTGGGTGTGACGAGGATGGATAGGATTAGAAATGAGTATATTAGAGGGTCAGCTCAAGTTGGACGGTTGGGAGACAGTCAGAGAAGCGAGATGGCGTTGGTTTGGACATGTGCAGAGCAGAGATGCTGAGTATATTGAGAGAAGGATGCTAAGGATAGAGCTGCCAGGCAAGAGAACAAGATGAATGCCTGAGAGGTTTATGGATGTGGTGAGATAGGACATGCAGGTGATGGATGTAACAGAACAAGATGCAGAGACATAAAAATTTGGAAGAAGATGATCCGCTGTTGCAACCCCTAATGGAAACTGCCATTTTGGCAACCAGCAGCTATGTATGTGTGTTCCCATTGCTACCATCAGATGCCCAGAAGTGGCATGTCATGACATTTTCACCTGGAGGGGGTTTCAAGATGGGGTCACAGTATTCCTAGTGTTCAAAGTTTTGGATTGCAACCAAAAACTCTTGAGGTAAAATCATGATCCTTGTACCCAGAAACCTTGCATGTTTTTTTACTTTGACTTTTGTTTAACATCTTGGACTTTGGCACTTTGTTCACTTTAGTGCTTTCTGGCTTTCACTTCTACCCATTTAACATACCATAGTTTGCCTTTTTATTTCATTCTCCTTTTTCTCACCCTGTCTTTTGCAACATGGCAGTACACCGTAAATTGGATCAAGCAGATTGGACAATGGACCGATTTGTAATGAAATCCATTACCCTATGATGTGTTTTCTTCATATAGCCAAATGCCAGGAGCTCACTAAATAGTGCAGTGTCCTTTTAAGAATGTGATGCACGGTACGTGAGGTGCTGCAGTGGGAGTTTATTGTAGGCATGAGTGTGCATAGCAGAAAATAAAAAGTCCCTGCAAGATATAAGCAAGTATGGCATGCTAGGAAATAAGGAAGAAAGTTTCCTCAGAGTTCCATGGTAATTCTTAATACCATAGCAATACAGTTTATGATATTGTTAGTGAACACTCCACTGGCTGTAAAAGTAACTAATAACAAACTGTTTTATTTAACAGTAATATGAAACTATGGCATGTTTGCCAGCTCTGGTGTGCAAGGAATGTTTAATTATATATGTCTTTGAAATGTTCTGCATTTAAAGTTGCTATATTTTAAAACCAAATTAAGAAAAACTGTAATTAACTCTTTTCATAAGGTAGATTATCTTTGTTTAGGTGCATATTGTGATCTATATTTTATACTGGTTGTTGTTTAAATGTATATTTGTAAGTTAACAGTAGCAATTGTTGTAAGCCAGTTTATTGCCATTGAAAAAACTAAGGGCAGAATTCTCTTTATTTTTCATTTGCCAACAGGCCACTTTTCATGCACTTTTATTCAGTTATTTCTTGATTCCCCTGTTGACTACTGTTCTATTCTGAAGCAGCAAACAGAACAAAGACCCAAAAAAGTATCATAATATTTCCAGTAAAGTGTTGAATATATCTATATAGAGTAGATTAAGTAATTTTTTGTGCTGAACAAAGCTACATGCTGCATTGCATAAAAGGAGAGGAGGAGTTTTCCTTTAAATCTTAATAAGAGGCTGGTCAGAGCCTAATATATTAGGCAAAAATCTCAAACAGAACCCAGTACAGGATAGGATGCCACTCTGTCATAGGGTGCACACTAAAAAACCGACACTTGACTGACAAAGTGTAACCAGATTTCCCCGGATATCAAGAGTACAATCACAAAACCATGATATGACCAATAAGCCAATCCAGAATAAAAGTCAAAGAGCTCAAAATAAAGCATGCAGGAAGACATACACAAAAGAAGTAACAAAAGTATAAATTAAAAAGAATGAAAGTGCTCATGCCTCTCTGAACCTTCTTAAACAGGTTGGTTATCCTCTCTACCAGGTTGATTCTGTTGTTTCTAGAACAACATCAAAGTCGTCATTCCAGGACTGTTATTCACCTTCAATCAAACATTTCTAAAGTTGGCATCTAACATCATAAATCAGAGTTTGTACTTGTGAAGGCACAATATCTCACATTTCCTCTCGTCACCTGCACAGTAATCACCATGGGAAAAATAAGCAATGTCTGTGTGTTTTGTCTTGGTAGAGTAATATATTGCTCTACTTTCCCCTTTTGTATTATTAATAAGTAGCCTTTGTCGGAATAGCTAATCTCCAACAGTTACCACTGTTTATAAGGTATTATAGTATATAACTTCCCTTCTACATCTACAACCTAAGGCAATTAGGTGTAGTAAAAGACAAGCAGGAGTTAAGTTACACATAAAATAATGCATTATAATATTCATAAATAATAACAATATGCAAAGTACATTTGAATATTGTCAACCATACAACCTGATAAATGGTAATGTGTAGTTTCAGGCGGCACCCAGACTTGTTCGTTACTTAAAAATGTCTCTAGTTAAGGCATCATTGGTGGTCAGCTTTCTTTAGAACAGGCCGCATGCCTGTCTCAATATGGCTGCCGTGCTGTGCTCTTCATTGTGTTGTTACTTTCAGTTCATGCATCAGTTTGGTAAGCGAGAGAGTGAGGTTAAGGAAGCAAATGTATGGATTCTCTGTCAAACCCCTAGAGCCAATAGGACGTCATGGTTCTTAAAGGCTTCTGATACAAGCCAGTTCCAAACAGCCATACTTCAGACCAATTGGTAGAACACCTTCACACCTGCCCCCAAACCATATGTTAAGGTAAAGCTTGGCAGTTAGGCAGCCTGGCTCACATCACATCACAACACTGTGCAATAGGTATGTCAGCTCCCATTTCGTCCAGTGATCCAAGCGTTGTGAGAGTGGACCACCACTGTTTGCTTAACAGTGTCACTTTATAAGTAGTCAAATATTCACCATAAAGTACTTAATTAATGAAGGTATTTATAATTTCAGCGACACAGAAGGAAAAAAAACATTCTATAGTCTCCTTGATTTTGATTGTCTGATATGCCTTCATTTTTTTTTTTTTGCCTTGCTCAAGAATTTTTTGTTTTATATCTCTCAGGAACATTCCAGACTCTGGCTGTGACTAAGATGATGATAAACACACATTCCGAACACAAAAAGTCTGTAAATAGTATGGAGCAAATCTTCCAACTTCTCAAAGTGATTTCTCTAACATCTCAATACTTTCCTTTTTTGTCTAAGTAAAAATGGCTTCATACATTCAAAAACAGCTACAGCAATCTAAAGTTTGCATTTGATCATTAGCAAAAGTACAGTGAAGTCATGTTCCCTTTTTTAGAGTAATTGCACTTCATGTCTCCCAATTTAAATAAGGACACTTGCATTACTCTTGTTAAAACTTAATTTATTTCTGAAACAGCAGGGCTTGCAGTTGATTTGAAGAATTAAAAAATATTATTTGAAACAGCAGAATATAATGTTTTATCATCTAACAGTAATTAATTAAGGAAAACAGTCCGCAGCTCCTGCATATGACATCTTTTCTACTAAGTGAAGTGTTAAAGACGAACAGAATTTGACTGATGTCAAAGGAGAAAGTGAGGAATTCCTAAAGAAAGACACTATTAAAACAAGCTAAATTCCATTCATAAGTCAGGAAATGACTGCCATTACTTCTTAGTGAATGTTGCAAAAGACATACAGTACATAAATAAGAGTGAAAATGTATAGAACTAAAAATACAGCAATTAGATGCATCTATTACAGAAGTTATCTAATGCAAATTCTAGCAACAACTCCACAGCAAGAGCACCAAATGAAAAGTCTGATGCAATACATCTACTACATGGCACCATTAGAACAACCATGAGATACTACAAACTTTCAACTTACTTAAAACAATAATATTTAGCATTATAATAATGTCAAATTGCTAAACAAAATGAAAAATAAAATTACAACCACTGATTCCTGTGGGATACAGGATAATTCACAATGATCATATCTGCGTACACCATATGCTTCTTACTGGCTTCCCATACAAAGGAAAAATGAATCAGAGCAAACCACTTTCTGAACCTTCCCTGTCTCATCAGACAACTTCAAGACAAAATTTGCAAACATCAGTACCAACAAACATACAACAAAACATTAGGTAATGAAGAAGGCAAAACACAGACAGAATATGTCCAAGAATTAGAGACATAAATATTCTGATTATATTAATTTGGTTGTTTTGGAAGCTGAAATGGTTAAGAAGAAATGTTATGCCAACAAAAGCAACCTTGCACTTGTTTAGGTGGGTCAGACAAGAAAGGTCCAAGCCCAGGTTGAAAACCACAGTGCCAATGAGCCCATAGTTGCTGAGGTGAGGCAGGAGGAGGCATGGGAGCTGGATGAAAGGGATGTAGCTGACCCTCAAACTAAGAACCCCAAAGTAGCCCAAAGTGGTCCAAAAGAGGAGCCAAAACAAATAACCAGAAACCTAGAGAACCCAGAAAGAAAGAACAGGATCAGGTGGCCTAAGCCCACCGAAGTGGACCAGTGGAGAAGGCTTGACAATCACCTGTAACTGTTGAAGGGAACTCTACGAGGATTACTGGAAGACAAGCTAAACCAATACAGTAAGATTTTGTACAAAGAATGTAGGGGCAGGTGAACAGTAGAAAGGCAACTGTAAGGGTAATATGAAGGAGAAAGGAAAAGACAAATCACTTGGTAGCAAGGTACTCCTTTGATGTGGCAGTAAAGAAAACTGTACCCAAGTAGTGCCCAAGAGAAAGTAGAGGGCTGAGAAGGAAGTGGAAAGGGTGGCGTCCAGGCTTCAACACTATGAGGTAAAGGATAGGGTTAATACAGGGCTGGCAGGTTTTGAATGGGGTGATATACCTTGTCTATGGCTAAGCACCAGTAAGAAGAATAAGAAGGACCTTCTCATTACAAAGGTGTAGGAGGAGTACAATGTGAAGATAGTGGCACAAGGTTGATGTGATGGCTTGAAACCAACCAAAAGAACCCAGAAGCAAACCAGCAGATCTATTTCTTTAGGCAGAGAGCATCCATTGTCAGCCCCAGTATAAGTCCCACACAAAAGCTTGAGTGTAGTGGAAGATGGAGGTGGACCTGGGCAGGCAGCGTCAATTCCCAGAAGAGATCTGCAGGACTTCACTGTGGCCAGACATGTTGTTGTGGGCTGCAGCAGTTCAGTCTGTTCTGCTGGTTGAGCTAACATTACCTAGTAATTAAAATACACAGACCTTGTTGTAGAGTGCAGGGAAGCCAGAAAGTCTAAAATATAATTGTTTATCGATTTTATGTATAGTAATATTAAAATATGACAGACAGATTAGGAAAATGGATGGATGGATGTGGCTAACATTTAAATTGTCAAATTGCTGAAAATGAATAAATATATTGTGCACACAAAATTAGACACATTTTTAGCATAAACTATCAGAGCTCTAAATTAATTTTGGAAAAATATAACATTGGGTTTTGAATATGTATAAAATTTGGTACAATGAAAACGACTCTACTTTTAAAAATATTTTTATAAGTATCCAAAATCTTGTCTTTAAGTACTGGCCATGCTTAATAAGAAAATGTTGTTTTGATAAATACAAAGTACAAAGGAGACAAATTTTCTCAAAAACAATTTGTGTGGTGACTATGTATCACACTAGATGTTCACACTGTGCTGCTTTTGGACAGTGAAGATGTTCTTCTCTTATTTATGTACATTTTATATGTAGGGTCTGTATAAGTGGATTGTTTACAGTTATGAAGTATGAGCGTCCAGTGACTAATTATTAACATTGTTAAGTAGTAAAAGGTAAATGACAAAATGGTTAATACTTTTAGGCTAAGAAAAATCAGAAAAAGAGGCAGCACAGTGGTACAGTGTTACTGTTGCTGCCTTGCAATAAGGAGACCAGGGTTTAGGTGTGGATTCTCCCTGCGTCGAGTTTGCACGTTCTCCATCCTTCCCTTATGTTATAAGAAATGTGTACATTTTTAATATAAAATGGAATAACCTCTATTTATGTAGGAGTCACTCCTAGTAAGTTGCTATTGAAATGCCATGGGATGCCTTCTTAGTTAGAATGGAATAGAAGGTAAATTTGGCATAACTACATAGATAATGGAAGGTTTAGTTTTATTCCTTACTAGATGTTCTACCCAGTTTCACCTGGAAGCATGATAAAATGTACATTTCATATACAAAATAAATAAAAAGCAGATCTGACAAAACATATGTACTTTTATATATTATTTACCATATAGTACTTCAGAGCTTATTACACCCTTCTTAAACATTTTACTTTGAATGTAAGTGTAAGATTAAGAGAAATAAAAGTAATTTTGCAGCAAGGAATAATCTGTAGAGCAATAATAATAATGATCTCAATTATCCAATACTATTGAAATGTTATAATGTATGTGGACCACAGGCATAACATACAAATCACTTGTTGAGAGACAAATGAGAATTGAGCATACAAACACCCTGAGGAGTGCTCCTAGCAGATCCCCACGAAATGTCTGACCTCTCTTACTCTTGACATCTTAAAACACTTTTGTTCAAGCATGGACCCCGTCACAAGTGGATCATTTTATTACTCATTTTTTGCCCTAGACACAAAATGAATAGGACCTTTATTATTATCATAAAATGAACATTCAGAAAAGAGGGAACAGATTTTTGATATGGCCATCTGTTAAAGGGATGAGCAGCAAACATAAAAACCTTGTTTTTTTTCCAACACACTTGTAAAAGGCGCTATATAGCGCCCGACCCGGCACAGACTGACACAGAGGCACGTGTAAAAACCAGCACACTTTTTATTTTTCTTCACCTGTGGGGCGCGTCTTCCCCGTGAACCCCACAGGCAATACACAGTCCCAAAAGCACGTACACACAATACCAACAACACTTCCACCTTGCACCACCATTCCTCCCAGGAAACCTCTTCCTCCCAATTCTGGCTGTCGAGTGGTGGAGGCTGGCACATTTTATAGCCCACCCGGAAGTGTTCCAGGTGGTCCCAATTGCACCTCTGTTTGGGGCTGATGACTCATCCAGCCGGGTTCTTGAGTCTCAGCAGCACCCCCTAGCGGCCACCCCAGCTCCCAACCAGGCTGTGGAGGACTCAATGTCCCATGGAGCCATGCAGGAGCCTGAGGAATCAATGTCGGCCAGGGAGGCTGCCAGCAAGCATCCCGGAGGAGGTACTGAGCCGCCCATGGTGGCTCCCTCGGGACATATGCAGCAGGGGCGTACCGCACACACTTAAATACTGAAAAGTTCTAATTAATTATTGTGGTCACCATAAATACCTGAAACTGGCATTTTTTTGTTTCACAAACATTTCTGATGTTGATATTGTGTTTTAGTTTGGAGTTATTGATGTTTAAAGGCACACATTTCCAGAAAAGAATGTAACTTTTAGTGAGTTTCAGGTTTTATTTTTTCTAGATAATAATATGTAGAAAAACAAAAATTTTATTAGCCTGTATTCTAAGACTTGTAGAAATATGACAAAACAGAAATTCAATTTTAAGGATACAGATAAATTAATATACTAATAACATGTTAAAATTCTACTGTATAAAGTAGAAATGTATGTGTTAATGTAGCTTAATCAAACATAAATAGCATGTGTAAGCCTCAAACTGAAAAATCACAGGCAGGAAGTGTTTGTGTGTATAATTATACATTTTTCTCTCCATAATTGTAAAAACTTACTTTTGCTATAGTTAACATGTCCATTTTAGTTGATGTTTTTTACAAACCAGTTTAATTTCTGCTGGTACAACTTATAGCTTTATTTAGATTTTGAAAAATTTTAAGGCAAATATGTGTCTTGTACGAATTTTGTGTATAATGATTAGTCCTTATTGCTTCTGACATAATGAAATATCTATCACTCTTGTAAATGTTTTAAAGCCTGAAACCATATTTAAACACTGTATCAGAAAAATAAATGGGAAAGTGAAGCCTAGATGTTTCTCCTCATTTGATCTTTTCTCTAAAACTAATTATGAATTCACTGGTCCAGTGTCTATGGTTTTTTCCTTGACTTCTGTTTACTGTTGCTGGCTGAGAGTTGTTTTATGGAGGACACTGGTGCTATTTTACTATGCTTGAAGAGAAAAATGCATGATAACTTCTGTTAACTCCTAACCTCTGTGCTACCAGTTTGCCTGTATATACTGGCTACTTTTCATCTTTAAAAGGTACAAAAATATAGAGGAAAGCAATATTTGCATTGGAATTTTTTGCCATATTTTTCACTTCTACATGATCCTCCACAAAACATGGCACTTTGACTAATAACCTTGTTCTTTGGTCATGTTATTCTCTATCTCTTGATTTTGCCTCCTCAAACACTGAATATTTCATATCATCTGTAGGTGAGTTGTAATAATTAGATCTTAATGGCAATTTTGTCAAAGGAAACAGTGATAATGAGGATGTTATGGGCAGGTATGGCATTAAGGAGAGAAATGTTGAAGGGCAGAAGGTGGCTGACTTTGCAAAAAGGATGGAAATGGCAGTAGTGAATACATATTTTAAGAAAAAGGAGGAACAGAAGATAATGTATAACAGTGGAGAAAGGTGCGCACAGGTGGACTTGTAATAGTAACAAAGCAGCTCACTACTCAAAACAGAGGCCCTCGGAATTGAACCTGCGACCTCTTGATTGCGAGTCAGCAGTTCCTACAGCTGCACCACGCAAGCAGTCGTGTCAGCACCATACCCTAACTTGATTTCTTTTTCTATGGTAATATTCTTGAATAAAAGTGCACTTGTTTTGTAATACTGTATTTGTACCTTTGTGAGACTTAGGAATATTTAATTGTTATGATATATCCATCCATCCATCCATTGTCTAACCCGCTGAATCCGAATAGGGTCACGGGGGTCTGCTGGAGCCAATCCCAGCCAACACAGGGCACAAGGCAGGAACCAATCCTGGGTAGGGTGCCAACCCACCGCAGGACTGTTATGATATATATGCTTTTCAAATATGTACATACTACGACAGTGGATATGTTTTTAATGAAAGAGATTATACCCAGATTTAGACTTCCATTGTTCATTTCTTCTAACCCACAGACTCATTTTGTTAAAGGTATTATTCAGGATCTAAGCAGACGATTACAAATTGAAAAACTTGTAAAGTGTACATTAAACAAATTAGCCCGAGATATAAGCAGAAACTTGCCATTTGCTCTACTACTAATGTTACTAATGTCACCAAGAAAATAACAGGCCTGACACATCATGAGGGATTAAATGGGAGACCAATGAAACAACCAGCATCTTCCCCTTCCTTATGGGATCCCTGGTTTATATGTGAAATGTTGCAATACTGGCAAATAATGAGGAAAAACTTTTAAGTTTTTCTACCTACAGGTACAGGCTGCTCTCCCATGCCCATCAAAGGGTGAAACTTTCACACCAGGTACATGTCTACACATCCATTTCTGAGAAGTCCCATCTCCAGAGGATGATCAAGCCATTAACTAACTGACAAAAGAAACTCTATTTAGTAGTATATAATCAAGTTCCAGTGAAATTAATTTTGAGTCCACAACGCACACAAGCCAATTAAATGTCTAAGTGTTATAGGAAACAATTCACTCAATCTTCATCTGTACTGAATGCATAGAATTGCATCCGTCTGTGTTGGATCAAGAGTTCCAGCTATAGCTATATGAATGCACTTTTCTTTGGGATATTGGACACCAAGACCTGATTAATATTATTGCATATTACAAAAACAGATAAAACTCATTTGCACCATATTAGATCCCCTGATTTTCACTAGCATCCACAACCTCACTTTCATCATTTTATTTATTTATTTTTTTTATTTCTTCACGTTCTGTCCATCATGTTCCAATACTGCATTATTTCCATTTCTTAAACATTTTTCACAAATACCTCTTGGTGTCATTTGTTGATCTCCTCTCTGCTTTTTCAGTTGATTTTATAACTGCATGTACAACTTTGATACCAGTTCACCCTGAACTGCCCAAGATCAAAGCAAGACTGCATTTGGTGAACTCCACAGCTACTTTTCATGGTACCTGCATTGTCTGGGGATGGAACATTTGCTCAAAGGGAGATGTGGGACCCACTATTTCGGCCTGTGTTAACTGTTCACCAAACTGCCACAATCACTTCATTACAAATGGAAAAGGGCAACAAGAATTCAAGCTCTAATTAAAAGTAAGTTCCGAACTAAACATATGGTATTAGTGTGGTGTTTTCACATGTTACATCATGATCACATAGACAGCGAATAAATTAACTGACTCAAACATTAGAATTATTAGAGAGCATTATTGTGGAATGAAATGAGGTGATTTGGTTTCCCTATTAACTGCTGTTTTCTTTCATTCTTGCTTTGCTATGATGATGTTAAATAATTTGACTAATTGTTCTGAAAGAATAGAAAAGGTGGGATTGTGTGGTCAGGAATCCATTTCCCAGCACATTCACCATTTAGACAAAAATATTGTCAGAAGGGGACCTTGTTTTTCAATTTCCTGGATAATCCAGTTACTGATTGTGTCATGGCTGTCTGCAGGATGTAAGTATTTGCTGTCTTGCAAAGGAGTTGCCATTTTGAAGTTTATGGCTGGTTGAGATACAAACAAACAAACCATACAAACAATACCACGTGTATAACAGAACTGCTGCTTCCTTGGAGGGGCCTGAATAATTCAGTTACTGATTGTGTCAGGATTGTTTTTGTAAGTATTAGTTGTCTTGCAAAGGAGTCGCCGCTTTGAAGTCTTGCCTTGGAGGATTTCTGTATTTACCTGACTTGGCAATTAACATTTTTGACAATATTGGTTTCTAAACAGCAGATCTGTACTCATTAATGGTTGGTAACAATACATTTTGTTAACTCGTGTTTTCATTATTTGTTAAACCCAGGAAATTTAGCTGTGCCACTTGTTTAATCTGGTTGTCCAGAACTGATAATTGCAGGGACTGAAGGAGATTTAAGCTCTGGCCAGGAGAAGGCAAGAGGAGGGGACGGTCCACTGAGAACGCTGCCAAGACACCCGGACAGAGCACAGAGGCTCGCAGGCTGACAAGGGTACGTGGCTGGCACGACGTGAGGCACAAGGACGGCAATACTTCCAGGGAGGAAGAGACAGCTCTACAAGGAGACGCCGGTTGTGGGTCCAGCGAGAGAGGGAAGCCGCATGAAAGGACCGAGCAAAGCTGGCAGACAAGAAATAAGGCGTGCCGAGGTCACAGCAATACAAGGAGCCCAGAGTGGACAAAAAAAAGGAACAGCGAAGAGACACCAACAGGGATTCCACGATTCTCTTGGAAACAAGTGTCCGGTGAACAGAGTGCATCCGTGGACAGTTGAACAATTAAGTGTTGGGGTAACACTGAGAACAAACAGGACTTTGCACCACTACAGGTTGTATCATCCAATTCATGTTTTTAATGGTCTTTTAGAGTGTGGACTGGGGGCTTTCCTTTCTAAGATAAGACATTTTCTTCATGATACTGTTAGATTTGGTTTATGTTCATTTATCTTTTTCATGTACTTATTATTGTCTAGTGTAATAGAAGTTACTTCCTGAAATTGCTGTTGTGTCTTTCATTGTGTGTTTACTCACCGCCCAATTTAAAGAAACCTGTGTGCTATCATTGGTAAATTTCAGGAGTTCCCAGTCTCTTAATAAAACTGGGTGGCGTAGTCGGATATTTGGATGGTGTCTAGTTAGAGCACCTGAAAGTGTGACCAGACACCTGTTACAATATCATATGACATTTAACTCTTTACTGTCTTCTATAGAATTTATATAGAAGGAGTTTGTATGTAGTGATAAAATGCTTGCCAAGGACTTTTAATTTATACAGATTTTGGGATTGTTATATTACTATAAATACAGAGTTATAAACTGGACTGTACCAATTATCTTTATGCTGATTAGTGCAAAATGTTAACTATTAACATTTTAACATTAACATAGATATGTAATCAAATGATCCTAGCTTACTTAAGATCATTGCTTTTGCATATTTGTCAGTTTGCATAGAGAACTCAGGTTCAATTGGATCCAATGTTAAATAAATGATATCTGATTGACCCTGGCTGATATTTAAGTGAACATCTGTAATAGTTGCTATAATTTTATAATGATAGTTTTTGTAAATGTTTTTCTATCTGTTGTCACCTTATCAATCTTTTACCTTTGTTCTCAACTACCAAAGCTGAACCTAGACTTCCATAGTCACAACCAAGGATGGACCAGGGTGTTATAATAAGTTTGTGATAATATTAAGTTTAATGTCACTGTCTCTGTGCAGACATTTTAAATTTGTCTTTCTTTTCTTTGCACATGCGTAGCTGAGCCAGATTTAGTACAAAGGGGCTCAGCATTCAGAAGGTGCTGGGTCAAGCATAGGAAAAGATAGACAAAGACAGCTGGAGGAATGTACAGTCAGCCTAAAGACAGACGAAGATGTCATACTCTACATGTCAGGTCCCAACCCTTGAATTGAGTGGTCCAATTCACTTCCCTCGTCTTATATGCAGCATCAGCCTATATTGAACAAAGCTAAGTTATATTTTCTCTTATGTGATTTTTCACCGCCGTATCACTAAGAGAGGGATATTGCCTCTTTAATTTATAATTATTTAAATTCAGGTTAATTAAGACACCACAATTGCAAAAAGAACATATTTCCGAAGAGCTAGCGCCTCTTATCAGAACACACAGCAAGGCAGCAAACAAGCAAGAAACATACTAATTTAAAGTACTAACAGTTTATTCAAAACATGGAGAATGCAAAGTGCTTTCCAAAAGTACACAGTTTTCGATCCCAAACCATAAATAGTCCTATAAATAAATAAATTATTAACCCATAAAATTGTGTTATAAAACCCAAACCTGTGTCATAGGTTAACACTAGAATCCCTGAGGCCTACAAAAAACTTGTAATCCCTGGACACCTTAAATTCCGTCGCACCTCATCATCAGCTCCTTTGCTTCCCAAATGTGTCAAGCAGCACAGGCAGCAAGTATCCTGCTATCCCATCCAACTACCGATGCAGCTCAAGTTGCACAGATTTTTAGAGCTCAAGTCTGTTTATCTGGGTTTGAGGTGCCTGGAATTGTAGAGGGTAAATAATATATTGTCATTTGGAGTACATACATTTCATGTGTGTTCCACGTCTAAAACAATCTATGTAAATGTAGGATGATAGGACCTGTCAAAACAGAAACTTTTCCATGTCTTAGTAATGAGTAATAATAATTGACAAAATGTACAGATGAACCGTTTAATGTGTGAAGACTGAAGTCCAAATATCAAATAAACACTTTCACAAAAGGTACAAGTATAACAAAACAAGTGTGCTTTTATTGAAGAACTAGCAGAATACCCGTGCTTCGCAGCGGAGAAGTAGTGTGTTAAAGAAGTTATGAAAAAGAAAAGCAAACATTTTAAAAATAACGTAAGATGATTGTTAATGTAATTGTTTTGTCATTGATATGAGTGTTGCTGGCATATATATATATATATATATATACACACACACAGACACATATATAAACATATATATACATATAAACATATATATAAATATATATATATATATATATATACACACTGTATATACACATATATATACAAATCTACATATATATATCTACATATATATATATTAGGGGTGGGACTCGATTAAAAAAATTAATCCAATTAATTAGAGGCTGTGTAAGAATTAATCTTGATTAATCGTATGTAATCGCACGTAAATTTGCCCCAAATCGCAAATGTTTTTTTTTTTTTATTTAAAACGGTTTTAGTGGGCGACAGAATCAAATAATAGACATGGACATGAATATTGTAAACTGAAGCTGTTTTAATTTCTGAAAAAAAGCTTTAAACTGCATTTGAATTCAAAACAGAAACAAAAATATCATCCCTGGTTAAAATTGGGCAGACTTAAAAATAAAGTGGTAGTTTAAGTACTTTAAGTACATTTTCAGAATAGTATTGTCTTTAAATAATAATAACCAAAATTTCACCATAAAGTGCAGTTTTCTTCTTAAAAAATAAGTCAGAAACATAAAAGGTAATTTGACCAGCTTACTCTTTAAACTCTGAGTAACATTAGCCAAAATTATTTTGTACATTAGGCTAAAACAGTGTGATCATTGAACATTTTGTAATTAGATGTATTTAGAATTACTAACGGTCACGGAAGTCCAATGATCCCCAGTAAGAGCCACAAAGTCCGCTTTCTGTAATGCATCTAATTTTGCTTGCTTTTCAGTGTGCACAAAACCATGCTTTTATCAAGGCTTTCGGGAAGTCGAAATGATCAGTCGTAGGAAGCGCTTTATTCCGACTCTAACATTTTTGTAGCTGTGATGTGTGCATCAGTGTAATGGATGTACCAGGAAATCATGCATTGACAAAAGTTCCGTTTGCTTGGAATTGAAAGTGTGATTAAATCGTTATTTTTAGCGCGTTATGGAGTACATGCATCAAGCTTCTCAGCTGTGCTTGTGCTAAGAAAGGGAAAATTTTAAAAATAACGTAACATGATTCTGCGTTAACCTAATATTTTTCATACGTCCCAAACCAAGGAGATCGAAGGTAAAATGAATCGGTAGCGCGTACATAGTCAGTACATCCCTCTCGGGAATCGAACCTCGAATGTCGGCGTTAGAGGCTTAAGACTCTACAATTAGCCACAGCGTGTGGCTTGTCTATGCTAAAGTATGTATTGTAGATCGGGTATATATATACATTTATATATATACCCGTGTATCGCAGTGGAGAAGTAGAAGTTATGAAAAGAAAAGGGAACATTTTAAAAATAACGTAACATGATTGTCAATATACAGTAATTGTTTTGTGAGTGTTATTGAATGTTGCTGTCATCAAGGATTTGATTATCATTATTTCTTTCAATCAGGCTCGTATTTGTAGGATGTGTTCAAGTTACATTCCGTGTTTGTCAATCGTTGTAAAGATAAGAGGTTTCATTCATCGATTAGTTCCTTACTGCATCAATAAACAGCTCGTCTTCCTTTTATCTGTGATGTGACAAACTGCATGCACGTTTTTTTTACACTGTCTTCCTTTAGCAGGACATTCACTTTTTCCACCGTGTGCTTTGTTTCCGCAGTAGCTGCACTTATGAATATGATTGTATGTATAAGGCGCTTCATATTTTTTGCTGCCTTCTCAATTGTGTAATTCGGTTTTGTTCAGCACTCTTTGGAACTGTTGCTTTTGTCTGTGCACTGCGTCAGTTCCGTGAGCAGCTTGGTGTTCTTGCATCGAAGGTTCCCAGCTGTACTGGTGCCATCTCGTGTAATGTCAGCTAAGACCCGGCACTTAAAACTTTCTCTCGCAGTTTCAATGAGTTTGTGCCAAACACCACCCTGACCATCTCATCTTCCTCTGCATAAGCACAGTCCTTCACACGTGAATATTTACCGGCAGTGTTTGTATTGGATTGCCGCTGATGGACGGCCTTATATGGGCAGGCACTAAATTACAAACGCTAGTGGCAGCCTGTCTATGAACTTAATTTAATATAAACTTACGGTTCACGCCGTGCTTTGTTTCCGCAGTAGCTGTACTTATGAATATGCTTGTATGCATCATTTGCTTCATAATGTTTTTCTGCCTTCTCAATTGTGAAATGGCGTTTTGTGCTGATCGCTGTTTGGAGTTCTTCCTTGTGCTCTACGTACTTACGTAGGAGGCGTGATGATGTCACACGAAACTCGCCCCCCGCGGCCATCTCCAACTCAAGACTCCATTACATTATATGGGGAAAAATAGCTTCCAGTTATGACCCTTATGCGTAGAATTTCGAAATGAAACCTGCCCAACTTTTGTAAGTAAGCTGTAAGGAATAAGCCTGCCAAATTTCAGCCTTCTACCTACACGGGAAGTTGGAGAATTAGTGATGAGTCAGTGAGTCAGTGAGTGAGTGAGGGCTTTGCCTTTTATTAGTATAGATATAACCGAAGTTGATAGGACTGCTTGGGTTGTGAAGAGGTAAAAATTGCTGACTCATAATTAAGAGGTTGTAGATTCAATTCCAGGCCCTTCCTAGATTTGTCATTTTAAGTAGTGCGCTGCTCTTATTGTTACTATTCTAGAATAAAAACATATATTTGATGTATTTCAGAATGTAACAGCCAGTGTAAATTTAAGGTTTTTATAAAAGTTAGCTTTTTTTTATGGTTCAGTTTTATTCTCTCAGTCACGTTCACACTCGCCCCGATCTGACACTGCTAGATTTTAAATAAAGACGTGTTATAACAGAGGTGAACTCAGATGAAAGTGAATGCTCTACATTGGAGAAAGAGAACAAAAGCCCTCCCTGCTAGAAACGTCCTGTCACATATAAAAAAAAAACGCAGCTGCACCAGGCATAAAGGCAAAAGATGGCACCATGTGGATGCACCAAGAGATTGGGTGTCATCCTGCCAGTGTACAGTATATGTCACACTCATATCCTTCAATGAAACAGCAGGGCATACCGAGCTCGCCAAGGTGTCATGCAAAGTTCTGTTTGTGATTATGTTTTGTGATGGTCTTTAAATAAAAAAAAATGTATATGTTACTTATATAAAAGCCAGATTGAATGTTATTTACCTATTTACTTTGATTTATTTACTTATCTTCCTACAGCGTAAAGTCAACAGTAAACTGCAGAGCTTCCTGTATTTGATCGATGTGGGCATGCTGACAAAGTACATGTGCAATGCTACTCCTTATTCAGGAAAAGATCCCATTTGTCCCACAGGAGAAAGACTTTCCGAGACTAAGGTCATAAAGCTTATGAAACCATTTCTGGACAAAGGCAGAACCCTAAGAACAGTGACGTAAAGTGTGACAGGAGCTTCCACCTGCAGCTAAAGTCATTTGCATACTGAAGTAGCATTGCACATGTACTTTGTCAGCAAACTTAATTTCCACTTCAACACCTTTCAGTAAAAGCATCTGCAAAGATTCTGCCTCTTCATCAATTCTTTGGTCAACCTCACAATTAACTCTTCTTTCATGAACAAGACCCCATGGTACTTGAACTCCTTCTCTTGGAGCAACTGCTCACCTCTTACCAGATGAAAACAGTCAAAATGCTTATCATATAAAAGGAATTGTCAGAAAAGGACTGGACCAGAAAATTTCTCTATATGCAGATGACATGGTTTTGTATATATCAGACCCACAAAATACCGTGCCTTCAGTCTTAACAGCACTTACAGAATTTCAAAAGATCTCTGGTCTCAGAATTAATTTGAATAAAAGTGTGCTCTTTCCAGTGAATTCCCAAGCAAACAATATTAGATTGGACACCTTCCCATTTATTATTGCAGATCAGTTTAAATACCTAGGGGTAAATATCACAAGTAAACAGTTCTTTGTCAACAAAATGTTGCCATCTGTATGGAAAAAATTAAGCAAGATTTGCATTGATGGTCAACCCTTCATTTCACTCTAGATGGAAGAATTAACGTTGTTAGGATGAATATCCTTCCTAAGCTTCTTTTTTCATTTCGAAACATTCCAATATACATCAATAAATCATTCTTTAAGCAATTAGATTCAACCATAACCTCATTTATTTGGAACCTAAAACGTCCACGTATCCAAAGAGCGAATCTACCTAAGACATAAGACAGAAGGTGGCATGGCTCTACCTAACTTTCAGATTTATTACTGGGCAGCAAACGTACAAGCTATAAAAACCTGGACACAAATAGATGAACATACACAGGCTTGGTCCACAAAAGAAATAAAATCCTGCAGTACTTCTCTATATTCCTTGATTTGTGCCCCAATAAATGCAAGTTATCGCCAATATACTGATAACTCAATTGTGCTTCACTCACTCAGAATATGGAACCAATGTAGAAAGCATGTTAAGATAGAGAATCCTTTATCTGTGGCACCTCTGCATGAGAACCACCTTTTTCAACCCTCACAAACATATGCAGTTTTTAATATCTGGAAAACATTTGGGATTAAATTGCTTAGAGATCTTTATATAGACAACATTTTTGCATCATATGAACAATTACATTCCAAATTTAATTTTCCAGCAACACATTTCTTTCACTATTTTCAAATCAGAAACTTTGTTAAACAGAACCTGCCTGATTTTCCCAATTTCCCACCTTCTTCTATGCTGGAAAAAATATTGCTCAGCCTCGAGGACTCAGACAGCATTTCTGCAATATATAAAAATATTTTACAGTCCCTCTCTTTCAAAGATCCAAAAGGGCAATGTGAACAGGATCTGTCATTCAACATATCAGAAAAGGAGTGTAAGGTAGCAATGCAGAGAATTCATTTGAGCTTCATATGTGCAAAGCATACAATTATTCAACTCAAAATTATATATCGAGCCCATCTGTCTCTCTTGAAATTGTCCAAAATGTTTCCAGGGCAAGATCCAACCTGTGAACACTGCAATCAAGCTTCAGCCTCACTGGGTCACATGTTTTGGGCCTGCACCAAATTAACATTATTTTGGACAAAAGATTTTAAGTGCTTTTCAGACAGCCTTGGTCTCACAATCCCTCCTAACCCATTAACAGCTGTGTTTGGGGTTCCTCCAGATGGGATTAAAGTGGAGAAGGACAAACAAACTGTGATTGCATTCACTACACTATTGGCACACAAACTTATTTTGCTAAACTGGAAGAATCCTAACTCTCCTCTTTTAAGTCAGTGGGTAACTGATGTTTTATATTATTTGAAATTTGAAAAAATCTAATTCTCAGTTAGAGGATCTGTGTAGAAATTTTTGAAAACCTGGCAGGATCTAATCAATAATATTTTAGAATAAGCTCTTAAAGCACTGAGGAAGCAGATTCTCTCCCCATTTCTTTTTCTACTCCATTTATCTGTATCTGCCTAATAAACTCATCAATTTATTCATTTTTACTATTTTTAAGGTTTAGTCCATTGGCCATGCTCTCTTTCTCAGGGGTGAGGGTTAATTTGTTTTAAATTTTTTTGTAAAAATTGATCACTTTTGTATGGAATGATTACAATAAAATAAATAAAATTAAAAAAAAGAAAACAACCCACTCATTTTAGGACAGGAGTAAGAGTGCAGATTTGGAGTTGCTGATTCTCCTCTTTCCTGTATCATGCTTAGGTTTTACTTGTATGTATCAGCTTCCCTCTCTTTACTTTCCTGCAGTAGAATTTATTTGCACCAAAAATTCCTACACCCTTTATTCTAATATTTAAGATATACTCATTTAAAATAAATGTCTTTCATTGCTGTTCATATTGCTACTTTGAATCCATTAATCTATGTATAATAACTATA